>NW_022885508.1:0-12916 GCF_011952205.1 Bombus bifarius
TGATGATGATGAATCAATGACACGTAGAAAATTATAATCTATTGTATTGCTGTTATCTAATGGTGTTGTAGTTGACTGTATGGTGGATGTATCTAATGGTGTTGTAGTTGACTGTATGTTGTTCAATATTGCTATGAAACTCTTCTGATTCATTGTCACTTATACGAAGGATGGAAGTATACGAAATTGATAAAATTATTAATAATATTTACGAAGAGACAGTAAACTGTTGGATATATGACAAAATAATTCTATTTTAAATGAGAGACTGGTCAGCGTGGTTATTTTGTTTACAAAATCAAAGGAATTTAATGAATGTAATGGTAAGGAAGTAACTATAAGTGGCTGTTAAACTATTTTTATGCTTGAAAAGTAATTCGCAAAGTAATGTAAAGCAGTACTACTGAGTTGTACATAACCTCTTTCAGAATTTGTTCTTAACCTCTTGCTTCATAACTTCCTTAATTATACTCTTCAAACTTATTGACTACTTCGATGTTGTTACGAACAGAAACTGATAAAATATTAATCTTAAATATAGATTGAAATGAAAGCTTGTCACGTAAATATATATATATATATATATATATATATATATATATATATATATATATATGTCGGAGATGAAAGAACACCGGAGCCTTTGGAATTTTGGATAATCCCGCAACATTGTAACCTAGAGTCTACTATAGCTGTAATTGAACAATTGTAGTTATTCAACCCGATTGTAATTGTTCGAGAGTCGTGATAATGAGCTTGGGCTCGAGGCGACAGTCAGTCGCCGAACGTAGCCGCGGTCACGGGATGAACGCTTTGTCTAACAAAGGTATGGAGTAATTCTATAGCTCTCCTTAAAAGAAATATTCGTGGCGACACGCGACAGTAAACATTCCAACGGTTTCTGTCCTGGGGCTCGCCACACGCAGACCCTATTCTTCGAGTAAGATGATTGCCAGATGTCGATGCGTCTCCGCAGTACATGTTCGGCTAGCCCGAGGGCCCGTTATAAATCTTAAGGTTTAGTTAACTAAAGTCCTTCAAACAGACAAACAGTCTTTGTCCCAACTACGGGAAGATAGGGGAGACATATTTTTCAACGAGCGGCGTCTCCCACTAGCAACTTTCCCTCGAGGGCGGCTAACATCTTTTTCTAACCACCGATATGGAGATTGACCAGTTAGCAGCAACGTCAATTTCCCTTACTTCCTAAACGAAGGCTTTCCTCGACGAATCCGATGATCTCGTGTCCTTAGACACACCCCATTATAGTTTTCCTCTGTGGCATCATCGGGACGGGAAAGGCATTCTCGCTCGTGATCTCATTGATGAAAGGAGTAACTCTTTACGACCAGTGAATATTACGCGTGCGACTTAGATTTTGTGAGTACGTTCATCTATCGTCCCGTCGACCGCGAATTCGTTATTGAACCTAGGATCATTGTCATTAGTTTCTCGAGTACCTAACTACCACGGTTACTTGTCCGGTTCTATAATAATCGTATTTACACTAGTCAATGTCTTCTCTATTGCATAACGACAACGTGTAACCCAAACGAAGATTTGTTTCACGCCCCTAACCCTAATTCTAATGTAAACCCGACATCAGAAGTGGGATCAGTGCCGGTTATAACAGTGCAAGAGCTTACGACCATCGTGCGCGAGTTAATTCCGTCGCTAGTGCAAGAATCGAGTGTGGAACCTAACAATTTTTCGACTCCGCTGCATGGTGCGCAGCTACCAATCTGATTATGGAGGAAAATCCTTTACAAAGCAGTTTCCTGAATATAATTTCAATACCGAGTGTCGAATCGACTTCCACGTAGTGGAGGCGCCAACTGGTAGATCAAGCCATCCGGGTGAGTCGTTTCCATTTTACCCCGATTTCGGAGCCGAGTGTTCGCTAATTAAAGAATCCGTAGTCTTGAGAATTTCTGGCAAAAGAACGATTGATATAGTAGTAATGCGAGGAATAAGAGATATTGGTACTAAACGTATCGCTCAAATCTTGCCCGTTGCAGGTGTTAGTGGTTAGAGATAAATTTTTCATGTCCTGGCTGATAGTTATTTAAAAATACGATATCGCGATTGCTCGTCAAATTTTAAGCCAAGATCTTGACGTAATATTACACAAACTAGCCTCGCTATGTGTAAAACAAAAATAATTCATGCCCGTAATAAAACCGCTGAAAACGAGATCGATGTCAATGAAGTTGACAATGAGGTACGTGGTAGTGATAAAAGTCGATTAATCTTTCTTTTCGAAAATTCAGAGATTCATCCGTTACGGGTTCCCTACGTACTCGTACAAAAAATACAGGACAGTTAGAAGTACAATTAATTGATCCTAACATCGCCGTACAAGGAGTCCTAATAGACTTCGCGAGCGCAGAGTAGTACGTGATAGAACAAGCGACTTAATTACAGCCAAAAATCATAAAGCCTAGTAATTCACCGTTCGCGAGCCCCGTGTTACTCGTGAAGACGAACAATGGTTCAGATAGATGATAGACAGATTTTCGAGAACTAAATAAATATACGGTCGCGAATCGGTATCCTTTACCCCTCATTGCGGATCGAGTCGCGAGATTGCAAAAGCGAGATATTTTATTATTCTGGACATGGCCAGTGGGTTTCTCCAAACCCCTATTCATCCTAATTCTAGGAAGTATACAGCATTGATTACCCTCGATGAACAATTTGGATAATAAGTTGTTGTTTTCTTCGAATTCTTTTGTGCCTTTGTTCGATCCATTCGATGTCCTTTATTTGCATAACATAAGTGCGTGCGCGTTTAATGTTTCTTCCGGAAGTCATTTTCAGGACGGCGATACTATGCTGACTCCGTCGAAAATGGGGATTCTTATATCTTCGGACAACCCTAATAATTTTGCAACTCATACTTGTCTAAATATTCTAATATTTATGTTCTTCCTTGCTACAATTTTGTAAACCATCAAAGCGTTTACTACGGAAACCCTCAGGAGTAGTCGCGTGCCAAGTCTTCTGTAGCATTTGACCCTTTTTAATTGTGGTGACATAAGAAATCATTTGGTCGGAGTGATCTGTACTACACTTTCCTTCATTGTATTCAGCAGCGGCTGCTGATTTCGATGTTGCGAACAAACGAAACGAGAGATCGTTCTTGAGATTCCTTTGAAAACACGTATAACAGCCAACGTGCCATTCGTACGTTGTCGTCTATTTGGATGATGTCCTAATTATTGCCGACTCGATAGATCAAGCTCTAAAAGTATTGCACACCGTACTAGATACCCTTGTAAAAGCCGGATTCTCCTTTAACTTTTCAAAATGTTCTTTTCTAAAGGCATCGGTACTCTATTTGGAATATGTAATTTACGACGGAGAAGTTCGTCCAAATCCGGGTAAAATGCACGCCTTGAGTTCTTTACCTGCGTCAACGACCGTCACACAGCTCAGGCAGTTCATAGGTTTAGCCCCTTATTTCCGAAAATTCGTCCCTAAATTTTCACGGGTAATGAAACCCTTGTATGCGCTTACTTCCGATAATAAAAACATGACTTGGACAGATAGGCATGGAAAAATAAGGCAAAAGGTAATTTCCGCCCTGACCGACGCGCCGGTGTTAATGGTATTTGACCCGAACTACCCCATAGAACTTCGTATCGACGCTAGTTCGGATGGATATGAGGTTATTTTAATGCACAAGAGTGAAGGTAAAAATAGAGTAATAGAATATTACAGTATAAGAAGTAGCCCTGCGGAATCTAGGTATCATTCTTACGAACTAGAAACGTTAGGAGTTGTGAACGCCGTCAAGCATTTCCGTCATCATCTCCACGGACGAGAATTTCTTGTCGTCTCCGATTGTAATCCTTTGAAGGCATCCAGTAGTAAGGTAAATTTAAATGACAGGGTTTACAGGTGGTGGGCTTACTTACAAACTTTTACTTTTGACATTCTGTACCGGGAAGGTAAACGAATGGCCCACGTAAATTTTGTCTCGCGAAATCCCGTAGACTTGGATCACCTTACGATCAACGAAGTCATAGAGAAGGAAATCAATCTGACCGAAATCTCCGAAGACTAGCTATTAGTGGAATAACGTCGCGACTCCCAAATTTCTGGGATCGTCAATAAATTACAGAATGAAGAGCTCGCGGAAGACGTCGCGAATACGTATGAGTTACGGTCCGGTACCCTTCATCGTAAAATACAGAGAAAAGGCAGAACTCTCTGCTTGTCCATTGTCCCCAGAGGTTTTAGATGATCTGTTATTAACCATGTGCAACAGTCAATTATGCACTTAGATTGGGATAAAACGCTTGAGAAACTGTGCGAGTGTTACTGGTTCGAAGGAATGGCGGAGTATGTTCGCCAATTCGTAGAGAACTGTCACGCTTGTCAAGTTTCGAAGGCCAGTTCAGGTAAAATACAAGCTGAATTACATCCTATACCTAAGACCAGCATACCTTGGCATACAGTTCACGTGGACATAACGGGCAAACTAAGCGGTAAAAGTGGTTCGAAAGAGTATGTCATTGTTTTGGTCGACGTCTTCACTAAATTCGCATATCTGCATCATACTCGTAAAGTAGATTTCCTTAGTACCGTTAAAGCACTTAAGTACTATATTTTTATTCGGCAGTCCCTGCCGGATAATAGCGGATCAGGGAAGATGTTTTACGGGCAAAGAATTTCGAGACTTTTGTCAAGATAAATACATTAAACTCCATTTAATTGCGACCGGAGCTAGTAGGGCCAACGGACAAGTAGGGCGTATTATGAGTACGCTAAAAAAAAAACATGTTCACAACAATAGAAACCAACTGGCGGTCCTGGCAAGACGCGATCGGGGAAATACAACTGGCCTTAAATTGTACCACCAACCGCGTGACTAAGTCAAGCCCGTTGGAACTACTAATCGGTAAAACAGCGAGACTACGGCTTATCCCTACCCGACAATATCGAAGAAAGAGAAGTAAATATCTCCCATATAAGACAGCAGGCGATAAAGAATATATAAGCAAGCGCCAAATACGATAAGGATAGGTTCCACGAAAACAAAGCTAAAATAGTTAGGTTCAACCTTGGCGATTTCGTATTACGCAAAAACGAGGAAAGAAACCAGACGAAGTTAGATCCGAAATTCAGGGGTCCATTCGTAATAGCAGAGACTTTGGAAGGAGATAGATATACCCTAAAAACCTTAGACGGCAAACGATCATATAAGGACAGACACGACAGACTGAGAAAAATGCCAGAAGGTTGCGTCCCTGCTGAGTTAGACGTCTGCGGTGATGACAACGGCGGTGATAATAACGATGCAAGTACACTGACCTCAGAGGATCATTAACACTGCGTTGTGGTCATAATAATACACCGAGTGGTTTTATATGCTTTTTGTTGTAAACCGTTGAGTGGGTTTACGTGCTTTTTGTTGTAAACCGTTGAGTGGGTTTATGTGCTTTTTGTTGTAAACCGTTGGGTGGGTTTACGTGCTTTTTGTTGTAAACCGTTGAGTGGGTTTAAGTGCTTTTTGTTGTAACCCGTTGAGTGGGTTGATGTGCTTTCTGTTGTAACCCGTTGAGTGGGTTGATGTGCTTTTTGTTGTAACCCGTTGAGTGGGTTGATGTGCTTTTTGTTGTAACCCGTTGAGTGGGTTGATGTGCTTTTTGTTGTAACCCGTTGAGTGGGTTGATGTGCTTTTTGTTGTAACCCGTTGAGTGGGTTGATGTGCTTTTTGTTGTAACCCGTTGAGTGGGTTGATGTGCTTTTGGTTGTAACCCGTTGAGTGGGTTGATGTGCTTTTGGTTGTAACCCGTTGAGTGGGTTGATGTGCTTTTGGTTGTAACCCGTTGAGTGGGTTTATGTGCTTTCTGGGTGTAATGCACCCAACGTGGCAATATGATCCAACAAACTGAGGTTCACCAGTGTACGAAATCGAAAATGATCTGTTGTGTCATTACGGTCTGACTGGCGACTCACAGAACGCACCTAACACTTTGAATACAAATTATAACATTACAAATTCCTATTCTCTTTTATTTTTCTGTTGTCAAACCTCCGAACGAAACTTTGTTATTGCACTGAACCCTTGACTTACTTGGACATTTAGTTAAATCGTAAATAATGTCAGTTGAATCTAATGTAAGAAAACACGATATTTTAGTTACACACGAGGACGTGTGATAGTCAGGAAGGCCGTGTCGGAGATGAAAGAACACCGGAGCCTTTGGAATTTTGGATAATCCCGCAACATTGTAACCTAGAGTCTACTATAGCTGTAATTGAACGATTGTAGTTATTCAACCCGATTGTAATTGTTCGAGAGTCGTGATAATGAGCTTGGGCTCGAAGCGACAGTCAGTCGCCGAACGTAGCCGCGGTCACGGGATGAACGCTTTGTCTAACAAAGGTATGGAGTAATTCTATAGCTCTCCTTAAAAGAAATATTCGTGGCGACACGCGACAGTAAACATTCCAACGGTTTCTGTCCTGTGGCTCGCCACACGCAGACCCTATTTTTCGAGTAAGATGATTGCCAGATGTCGATGCGTCTCCGCAGTACATGTTCGGCTAGCTCGAGGGCCCGTTATAAATCTTAAGGTTTAGTTAACTAAAGTCCTTCAAACAGACAAACAGTCTTTGTCCCAACTACGGGAAGATAGGGGAGACATATTTTCAACGAGCGCGGTCTCCCACTAGCAACTTTCCCTCGAGGGCGGCTAGCATCTTTTTCTAACCACCGATATGGAGATTGACCAATTAGCAACGCCAATTTCCCTTACTTTCTGAACGAAGGCTTTTCTCGACGAATCCGATGATCTCGTGTCCTTAGACACACCCCATTATAGTTTTCCTCTGTGGCATGATCGGGACGGGAAAGACATTCTTTCTCGCGATCTCATTGATGAAAGGAGTAACTCTTTACGACCAGTGAATATTACGCGTCCGACTTAGATTTTGTGAGTACGTTCATCTATCATCCCGTCGACCGCGGATTCGTTATTGAACCTAGGATCATTGTCATTAGTTTCTCGAGCACCTAACTACCGCGGTTACTTGTCCGGTTCTATAATAATCGTATTTGCACTAGTCAATGTCTTCTCCATTGCATAACGACAACGTGTAACCCAAACGAAGATTCGTTTCACGCCCCTAACCCTAATTCTAATGTAAACCCGACATATATATATATATATATATATATATGTACTACTTACTCAAACTATGGATCACATAACCTATACAAAAAAAAAAGAAAAAAAAATTATTGTACACTATAAAGCAAGAGGTTAAATCTTTAATCTGTTAAGAATTAAATTTTTTATTGTAACTGCGAAAATTATAAAAGTACCAAGCGAAGCAAGTACGGAATATAGGGATATAGGAAGCGATGGGGAACAGCAAGTAACTCCAACATCGAAATACTACAACGATTCCAATCGAAAACGCTAAGAGCCTTAATAGACGCACCTTGATATGTTACCAACGAAACCATCTATCGCGACCTCAAGATACCTACAGTCAAAGAGGAAATAGCAAAACGTAGCGACAGATATAGCAAAAGAGTCAAGAAACACCGAAACCCCCTAATCACTGGACTACTCGATACGACGGACAAGATTCGCAGGCTGAAGAGGCACTACCCGCTAGCTAGACCTAAACGTTAGATTCATTTAATTATCCAAATTAAGCATATGCACTTACTTATAATACTTATAAATTATACCTATCTATAATAAGTATTAACTTATTGTAAATAAACAGCCATGTCACTGCGCCACGCCAGAAAAATTACTGAAAATTCTCAACGCGAGAATTGATTGTAATTCCAACTAATAAATAAAAAAAAAAAAAAAAAGCTGTTGCTGTCCCCAAGCGCCAAAATACGTTCTGACTACTATTTTATGCATCTCACAGAAGTATGTCTTCATTCATCATCTCCCATGTCATCCACCAACGTGTTCTTAACATGTTATCTCCTAGTAAAATATTGATGTTGAGTCAGATATCCAACTGAATAATCTTTTCGGTGTCTACTATAAGACATTTAAAACCAAGGCTCGTACACACGTGTGCTTATACGTCAGATGTAATACTTAACACGAAACCTGCTTATATTAATATTAAATTTATGCATAGTAGGATGTTCGACCTTTGTAAAAATGAAATTATAATACATACAGTTTCACCGTGGAAAAGTGAATCTTTCTAGTATGTCCACGCAAATGCAGGGGAGGGGAGGACTGTGCATGCACCAAACAACTTTACGTTCGTAATTTTTCACACAAATGTACAACTGTAGGGAAAAAATTATCTCTGATTTTTCGGATGTTAGGAATCGACAATATCGCATAACGGAATGCTGTGTTCTACGTATTCTATTTTTGTTACGAAAGTGGTACAAACGAAGTCCACATAAGAATAGTACAACAAAATCGGTTGAGATTAGGTTATCGTGCAGATATCGCGGCTTTTGCATTGGAAATCACGCAACTGCCAGTCTCGTCGTTCCTTGTAAACGAAAGAAAGGTATTGTAATCGGTCGGAATTAACATAAAACTCGTCGCATGCGACCATATGGCCTGAATGGTGAATAAACGAGAGTAGAGCGCGAGCTATGTGATTCTAACCGTTTAGGCGGAAACTAATGATTGTAACCAGAGCCGAGATATATGCCAATATTACTTTGCTCGACAAAGCGTATAAGACGAGGAGAGAATCGCGATAAGGTAGAACAAGAGACAGATATTCTCTACGTAAAGCAAGTCTGTCAACTAGATTGAAATCCTATAGCTATAACTACAGTGAATCCATATTCTGGCGAATTGTCTTTTCACAAATGAAGCTTCTGAAGAACGGAATTGATACAATAACTACTGTTCATTCATAACTACTGTTGTAAGAATCTATATATTTGTCTATATATATCTATATATATCGATCTATATATATTTGTCAGAATGTCATTTTATCAAAAAACCCATCCTCTGTAATCATAGTTTAACGAAGCATAATTAATAGAAGAGGTAGAGCGTTAAGTGGAGATGATTTAATCACAGTTAAGTAGATAAATCTCTATATTAGTCTCTTTAATTAAAATGTCCTACGTTTTATTTGCGTCATTTTTTTTTCTTCATCCAATTTAAAATGTTTAAATAACAATAGCCTATACAATATAATTTTATGTAAAAAAATTGATTATACCATGTTTATTACAGATATTTAACATTTTTGTGTACATACAAAATTTAAATTATACCTCGCTTGAGAACAAAAATTGTATTTGTTTTCCTAACATGTACTAATAATTATTGATCAAACTAGAAAAAGCTGGAGGAGATTACTTAGGAAGATTACTTAGCATCTTATATTCCTGGCAAGAGAAAATGAAAAATTCGTTTCTTCTCTTTGCTTCCCTGTTCCTTCTTTCCTCCTTTTTCCATTTTTACATCGCTTTGTTTTACATCGCAATTTACATTTATTTGTAAAGTTTGAATCTCCTCGATATTGAAAATGTTGAAGCTGCAAGTATGTATTTCATTTTAATCCATTCAAGACCGAGATTTAATTGTAAGACGATACCTAGGTGTCGGTACGATCTGAATGTTTAGTTGGAATGATTCTGTGTTTTACTCTCTCCAGGGTATCCTTTTCATACTTTGATTTTAAATCGATGACAATCTTAAACAGTATGCCTCATATTTTTAAAATATAAAATTATATACTATGTTATTCTATAATGTATTATGTACAGTTATATATATATATATATATATATGTCGGAGATAAAATGAAAACCGGAGCCTTCCCTATGCAATTTTGAGGAAGCCTTTTAATGCTTTAGCCTAGATTTTATCATAACTGTAATTAAGTAATTGTCATCTGTAATTGTTTGACATTTGTGAAAAGCGAAAGTGAGTTCGAGGTGACAACTGGTCGCTGAACGTAGCCACGGTCACGGGATAAACGTTTTGCCTGACGAAGGTGTGGATCGGTTGTATTGTTCTCCTTAGAAATCACATAGAATTGTACTTTAGAAATGTCGATATAATGGGACACACGTTGTATGAGGAACCAATCTCCAGACAGAAACTGCCTAGCAACGGCGTTTGGATCTTTCTCGATGTTTCCAAGGAGTATATAACAAACTTTTGACAGATATTGCCTAGCAACAACGATTGGAACCTTCTCGATGTTTCCAGCGAGAATATAACAAACAAATGCAGTCGGATTACGAAAAAGATTTTAATCAGAGAGGCATTCGTGTGATCGCCTTGGAAAGTGATACATCGAGTAATTTTTCCGAGTGATTCGGCAAACGTATTTTTGTGTTATAAAATTGTTTAAAGTTTTCCCGTTGACCGTGGATTCGTTTGAACCCCGGATCATTGTTTATAGCGTAAATTAAATTCAATATTTGTAAATTTATCAATCGTTAATTTTCATTATTCGTTAAATTAGTAAATCGTAAGATATATTATTCGTTTCTTTTATTGTTCGATAAAACTTATTATTCTTTAATCTAATTAATAATTTAATTTATCATTTGTTAATCAATCATATCATTTACAAAATTCATTATTCATAATATTTGTAAAACCTTGTTTATTCGTGTAAATATATTCTCTGTTTTGTAAAACAATGGTTAATTCAAACGAAGAATCGTTACGCGCCTTAAATCCTAATGTTAACCCGACATCAGAAGTGGGATCAAGCCCAAGTGTCACTTTGGAACAACTCATGAAAATCATGAACCAGATGACTCAGCCTAGGGAGCAAAAGTCGAGTATGGAACCTAAGGATGTAACGTTGTCACGTTTTGATCCTGAAGGCACGGGCGCTGATCCATTCGCGTGGTGCTCATACACAGATGTGATTTTGAAAGACTATCCGATGCAAGATAGTGTGTTACTTTCTGCTTTAAATCGTGCCCTAAAGGGATCTGCTGCACATTGGCTTTCACAAATAGTGCGCGGTGGAAAACTTTCCTGGCCAACGTTTAAGGAACAATTCCTTTCGCGTTTCGGTGGCAGAGAGACAGCCGCCACGGCATTAATAAGGATGTCCAGAGAACGACCGACGGAGACCGAAACTCTAGGAGCTTACGGTAGTCGCCTCCGTTCCATGTTGCAGATCAAGATGCAAGATCTAACGATGCCCGAAGTACTCAATGCCTTAACTCTTTATATGCTAAACTCACAAGATCAACGCTTTCATCGATTAACGCTCGCAAATAATATCAAGACGGAGGAACAATTTTATGAAGAAATGAGAGCTTATCCTTACAACGATCTGCCGGCAACTTTGTTAGGAAATACATCGGAGGAACCTGAAGTTAAACGACGCAAGTTATCGCATTACCGGGTGAAGTGTCATTATTGTGGTACTCTTGGACACAAAATAACGGAGTGTCGCAAGAGGATGCGTAGTGAACAGCGGAAGGATACAAAGGATACAAACGATACAAAGGATACACAACACCAGGAAAGAAACCGTCCAGCTTCATCGTCCAAGGTGGTTTGCTTCAAGTGTCGTGCGGAGGGTCATATCGCACCTGATTGTCCACAACTGCAGAACAGAAAATCCGGCTTCAAGAATGAACGTCGAGTCGACTCTTGTGTGGTAGAGCCTCCAGCTGGTAAATTAAGTCATCTGGGTGAGTCGTACCCATTTTATTTCGATTCCGGAGCCGAATGCTCATTAATCAAAGAATCCGTAGCTTCGAAATTTTCTGGCAAACGAACGACTGATGTAGTAATAATGCGAGGCATAGGGAATACTTGTGTTAACAGTACATCTCAGATTTTATCCACTGTATGTATTAACGGTTTTACATTGGAGATAACTTTTCATGCCCTTTCTGATAATTACTTAAAATACGATATCATGATTGGTCGTGAAATTTTGAGCCAAGGTTTTGACGTGAATGTTACACGAAACAGTGTCGATATTTGTAAGACAAAAATAGTTAACGCTTGTAGCAGAGTCGCGGAAGATGTGATCAACATCAATGAGGTCGACACTGATGTAGTTGGTAACGATAAAGATCGATTGATTTCTGTTCTCGAGAAATACAAAGAGTCATTTATTACGGGTTTTCCGCGGAATCGTGTAAATACGGGTCAATTAGAAATTCGTTTAATTGATCCCAACGTTACCGTGCAACGAAGTCATTATAGACTCAGTGAGGAGGAGCGGGGAATAGTTCGAGAGAGGATAGGTGAACTGATCCGAGCAAAAATCATAAGACCGAGTAATTCACCATTCGCAAGCCCTTTATTACTTGTTAAAAAAAAGAACGGTTCAGATAGATTATGTGTAGATTACCGAGCATTAAATAAAAACACCGTCGCGGATCGGTACCCTCTTCCTCTCATAGCTGATCAGATCGCGAGACTGAGAGGGGCGAAATACTTTATAAGCCTGGATATGGCCAGCGGGTTTCATCAAATTCCTATTCACCCGAATTCGACTGAATATACCGCGTTCGTTACTCCTGATGGTCAATATGAATACATGACGATGCCGTTTGGATTGAAGAATGCACCGTCTGTTTTTCAGAGGGCCATTTTCAATGCCTTAGGTGATCTTGCTTATTCATATGTTGTCGTTTATTTGGATGATGTTTTAATTATTGCCGATACGATAGATCAGGCGTTAGAAAGATTAAACACCGTCCTAGATACCCTCGTAAACGCCGGATTCTCTTTCAACTTTTCTAAATGTTCTTTCTTAAAGACGTCAGTACTTTATCTGGGTTATGTGATTCATAACGGAGAAGTCCGACCAAACCCAGGTAAAGTACAAGCCTTGAGCTCTTTGCCCGTACCAACGACTGTTACACAGCTCCGGCAATTCATTGATTTAGCTTCTTACTTTCGAAAATTTGTTCCTAAATTCTCACAGGTAATGAAATCTTTGTATGCTC
>NW_022885509.1:0-28679 GCF_011952205.1 Bombus bifarius
ACGTCAGATGTAATACTTAACACGAAACCTGCTTATATTAATATTAAATTTATGCCTAGTAGGATGTTCGACCTTTGTAAAAATGAAATTATAATACATACAGTTTCACCGTGGAAAAGTGAATCTTTCTAGCATGTCCACGCAAATGCAGGGTAGGGGAGGACTGTGCATGCACCAAACAACTTTACGTTCGTAATTTTTCACACAAACTGTAGGGAAATAATTATCTCTGATTTTTCGGATGTTAGGAATCGACAATATCGCATAACGGAATGCTGTGTTCTACGTATTCTATTTTTGTTACGAAAGTGGTACAAACGAAGTCCACATAAGAATAGTACAACAAAATCGGTTGAGGTTAGGTTATCGTGCAGATATCGCGGCTTTTGCATTGGAAATCACGCAACTGCCAGTCTCGTCGTTCCTTATAAACGAAAGAAAGGTATTGTAATCGGTCGGAATTAACATAAAACTCGTCGCATGCGACCATATGGCCTGAATGTTGAATAAACGAGAGTAGAGCGCGAGCTATGTGATTCTAACCGTTTAGGCGGAAACTAATGATTGTAACCAGAGCCGAGATATATGCCAATATTACTTTGCTCGACAAAGCGTATAAGACGAGGAGAGAATCGCGATAAGGTAGAACAAGAGACAGATATTCTCTACGTAAAGCAAGTCTGTCAACTAGATTGAAATCCTATAGCTATAACTACAGTGAATCCATATTCTGGCGAATTGTCTTTTCACAAATGAAGCTTCTGAAGAACGGAATTGATACAATAACTACTGTTCATTCATAACTACTGTTGTAAGAATCTATATATTTGTCTATCTATATCTATATATATCGATCTATATATATTTGTCAGAATGTCATTTTATCAAAAAACCCATCCTCTGTAATCATAGTTTAACGAAGCATAATTAATAGAAGAGGTAGAGCGTTAAGTGGAGATGATTTAATCACAGTTAAGTAGATAAATCTCTATATTAGTCTCTTTAATTAAAATGTCCTACGTTTTATTTGCGTCATTTTTTTCTTCATCCAATTTAAAATGTTTAAATAACAATAGCCTATACAATATAATTTTATGTAAAAAAATTGATTATACCATGTTTATTACAGATATTTAACATTTTTGTGTACATACAAAATTTAAATTATACCTCGCTTGAGAACAAAAATTGTATTTGTTTTCCTAACATGTACTAATAATTATTGATCAAACTAGAAAAAGCTGGAGGAGATTACTTAGGAAGATTACTTAGCATCTTATATTCCTGGCAAGAGAAAATGAAAAATTCGTTTCTTCTCTTTGCTTCCCTGTTCCTTCTTTCCTCCTTTTTCCATTTTTACATCGCTTTGTTTTACATCGCAATTTACATTTATTTGTAAAGTTTGAATCTCCTCGATATTGAAAATGTTGAAGCTGCAAGTATGTATTTCATTTTAATCCATTCAAGACCGAGATTTAATTGTAAGACGATACCTAGGTGTCGGTACGATCTGAATGTTTAGTTGGAATGATTCTGTGTTTTACTCTCTCCAGGGTATCCTTTTAATACTTTGATTTTAAATCGATGACAATCTTAAACAGTATGCCTCATATTTTTAAAATATAAAATTATATACTATGTTATTCTATAATGTATTATGTACAGTTATATATATATATATATATATATGTCGGAGATAAAATGAAAACCGGAGCCTTCCCTATGCAATTTTGAGGAAGCCTTTTAATGCTTTAGCCTAGATTTTATCATAACTGTAATTAAGTAATTGTCATCTGTAATTGTTTGACATTTGTGAAAAGCGAAAGTGGGTTCGAGGTGACAACTGGTCGCTGAACGTAGCCACGGTCACGGGATAAACGTTTTGCCTGACGAAGGTGTGGATCGGTTGTATTGTTCTCCTTAGAAATCACATAGAATTGTACTTTAGAAATGTCGATATAATGGGACACACGTTGTATGAGGAATCAATCTCCAGACAGAAACTGCCTAGCAACGGCGTTTGGATCTTTCTCGATGTTTCCAAGGAGTATATAACAAACTTTTGACAGATATTGCCTAGCAACAACGATTGGAACCTTCTCGATGTTTCCAGCGAGAATATAACAAACAAATGCAGTCGGATTACGAAAAAGATTTTAATCAGAGAGGCATTCGTGTGATCGCCTTGGAAAGTGATACATCGAGTAATTTTTCCGAGTGATTCGGCAAACGTATTTTTGTGTTATAAAATTGTTTAAAGTTTTCCCGTTGACCGTGGATTCGTTTGAACCCCGGATCATTGTTTATAGCGTAAATTAAATTCAATATTTGTAAATTTATCAATCGTTAATTTTCATTATTCGTTAAATTAGTAAATCGTAAGATATATTATTCGTTTCTTTTATTGTTCGATAAAACTTATTATTCTTTAATCTAATTAATAATTTAATTTATCATTTGTTAATCAATCATATCATTTACAAAATTCATTATTCATAATATTTGTAAAACCTTGTTTATTCGTGTAAATATATTCTCTGTTTTGTAAAACAATGGCTAATTCAAACGAAGAATCGTTACGCGCCTTAAATCCTAATGTTAACCCGACATCAGAAGTGGGATCAAGCCCAAGTGTCACTTTGGAACAACTCATGAAAATCATGAACCAGATGAATCAGCCTAGGGAGCAAAAGTCGAGTATGGAACCTAAGGATGTAACGTTGTCACGTTTTGATCCTGAAGGCACGGGCGCTGATCCATTCGCGTGGTGCTCATACACAGATGTGATTTTGAAAGACTATCCGATGCAAGATAGTGTGTTACTTTCTGCTTTAAATCGTGCCCTAAAGGGATCTGCTGCACATTGGCTTTCACAAATAGTGCGCGGTGGAAAACTTTCCTGGCCAACGTTTAAGGAACAATTCCTTTCGCGTTTTGGTGGCAGAGAGACAGCCGCCACGGCATTAATAAGGATGTCCAGAGAACGACCGACGGAGACCGAAACTCTAGGAGCTTACGGTAGTCGCCTCCGTTCCATGTTGCAGATCAAGATGCAAGATCTAACGATGCCCGAAGTACTCAATGCCTTAACTCTTTATATGCTAAACTCACAAGATCAACGCTTTCATCGATTAACGCTCGCAAATAATATCAAGACGGAGGAACAATTTTATGATGAAATGAGAGCTTATCCTTACAACGATCTGCCGGCAACTTTGTTAGGAAATACATCGGAGGAACCTGAAGTTAAACGACGCAAGTTATCGCATTACCGGGTGAAGTGTCATTATTGTGGTACTCTTGGACACAAAATAACGGAGTGTCGCAAGAGGATGCGTAGTGAACAGCGGAAGGATACAAAGGATACAAAGGATACACAACACCAGGAAAGAAACCGTCCAGCTTCATCGTCCAAGGTGGTTTGCTTCAAGTGTCGTGCGGAGGGTCATATCGCACCTGATTGTCCACAACTGCAGAACAGAAAATCCGGCTTCAAGAATGAACGTCGAGTCGACTCTTGTGTGGTAGAGCCTCCAGCTGGTAAATTAAGTCATCTGGGTGAGTCGTACCCATTTTATTTCGATTCCGGAGCCGAATGCTCATTAATCAAAGAATCCGTAGCTTCGAAATTTTCTGGCAAACGAACGACTGATGTAGTAATAATGCGAGGCATAGGGAATACTTGTGTTAACAGTACATCTCAGATTTTATCCACTGTATGTATTAACGGTTTTACATTGGAGATAACTTTTCATGCCCTTTCTGATAATTACTTAAAATACGATATCATGATTGGTCGTGAAATTTTGAGCCAAGGTTTTGACGTGAATGTTACACGAAACAGTGTCGATATTTGTAAGACAAAAATAGTTAACGATTGTAGCAGAGTCGCGGAAGATGTGATCAACATTAATGAGGTCGACACTGATGTAGTTGGTAACGATAAAGATCGATTGATTTCTGTTCTCGAGAAATACAAAGAGTCATTTATTACGGGTTTTCCGCGGAATAGTGTAAATACGGGTCAATTAGAAATTCGTTTAATTGATCCCAACGTTACTGTGCAACGAAGTCCTTATAGACTCAGTGAGGAGGAGCGGGGAATAGTTCGAGAGAGGATAGGTGAACTGATCCGAGCAAAAATCATAAGACCGAGTAATTCACCATTCGCAAGCCCTATATTACTTGTTAAAAAAAAGAACGGTTCAGATAGATTATGTGTAGATTACCGAGCATTAAATAAAAACACCGTCGCGGATCGGTACCCTCTTCCTCTCATAGCTGACCAGATCGCGAGACTGAGAGGGGCGAAATACTTTATAAGCCTGGATATGGCCAGCGGGTTTCATCAAATTCCTATTCACCCGAATTCGACTGAATATACCGCGTTCGTTACTCCTGATGGTCAATATGAATACATGACGATGCCGTTTGGATTGAAGAATGCACCGTCTGCTTTTCAGAGGGCCATTTTCAATGCCTTAGGTGATCTTGCTTATTCGTATGTTGTCGTTTATTTGGATGATGTTTTAATTATTGCCGATACGATAGATCAGGCGTTAGAAAGATTAAACACCGTCCTAGATACCCTCGTAAACGCCGGATTCTCTTTTAACTTTTCTAAATGTTCTTTCTTGAAGACGTCAGTACTTTATCTGGGTTATGTGATTCATAACGGAGAAGTCCGACCAAACCCAGGTAAAGTACAAGCCTTGAGCTCTTTGCCCGCACCAACGACTGTTACACAGCTCCGGCAATTCATTGGTTTAGCTTCTTACTTTCGAAAATTTGTTCCTAAATTCTCACAGGTAATGAAATCTTTGTATGCTCTCACTTCCGGTAGCAAGAACATAAATTGGACGAATAAACATGAAAAAATTAGGCAAAAAGTAATTTCTATTCTGACCAATGAGCCGGTGCTAATGATTTTTGACCCCAAATATCCAATAGAACTACATACGGATGCTAGTTCCGAAGGATTTGGGGCTATCCTAATGCATAGGGTCGAAGGTAAAAATAGAGTAGTTGAGTATTATAGCAAGCGGACTAGCCCTGCGGAATCTAGATATCATTCTTATGAGTTAGAAACGCTGGCAGTGGTAAACGCCATCAAGCATTTTCGTCACTATCTGCACGGTCGGGAATTTCTTGTTGTCACTGATTGTAATTCTCTGAAGGCATCCAGTGACAAGGTACATTTAAATGACAGGGTTTACAGATGGTGGGCTTACCTGCAAACTTTTACCTTTGACATTATGTATCGGGAAGGCAAACGAATGGCTCATGTAGATTTCTTTTCGAGAAATCCCGTAGATCTGGATCATCGTACGATCAACAAGATTGTAGAGAAAGAAATCAATCTATCTGAAATCTCCGATGATTGGATGTTAGCAGAACAACGTCGCGACCCACAAATCTCTGAGATCGTCCGTAAGTTGCAAAATGAAGAGCTCGCGGAAGATATTGCGAATACGTATGAATTACGGTCTGGTACACTCCATCGTAAAATACAGAGAAAAGGTAGAACTCTTTGCTTGCCCATTGTCCCAAGGGGTTTCAGGTGGTCCGTCATTAATCATGTGCATCAGTCCATTATGCACTTAGGTTGGGATAAAACGCTTGAGAAACTATACGAGTATTACTGGTTTGGAGGAATGGCGAAATATGTTCGCAAATTCGTTGAGAACTGTTATGCTTGTCGAGTATCGAAGGCTAGTTCAGGTAAAGTACAAGCTGAACTACATCCCATACCTAAGACCAGCATAACCTGGCATACGGTACACATGGATATAACGGGTAAATTAAGTGGTAAGAGTGACTCGAAGGAGTATATCATTGTTTTGGTTGATGCTTTCACAAAATTTGTATACCTGTATCATACTCGTAAATTAGATTCCTTTAATACCATTATAGCACTTAAGTCCGCTATATTTTTATTCGGCAATCCCTGCCGGGTAATAGCGGACCAAGGAAGGTGTTTTACGGGTAAAGATTTCCAAAATTTCTGCCAGAATAGACATATTAGACTTCACTTAATAGCAACTGGTGCGAGTAGGGCCAATGGACAGGTAGAGCGTGTTATGAGTACGCTGAAAAATATGTTAACGACGGTGGAAACGACCGGGCGATCTTGGCAAGACGCGATTGGGGAGATACAACTGGCCTTGAATTGGACTACCAATCGTGTAACCAAATCAAGTCCTCTGGAATTATTAATTGGGAAGGCAGCTAGGCCCTACGGTTTATTGTTGCCTGACAATATTGAGGAAAAGGAAGTAGACATCTTCAATGTAAGGCAACAAGCGATACGGAACATAGAGACTTGCGCCAGTTATGATAAAGACAGGTTTGACAAAACGAAAGCAAAGATAGTTAGGTTTAATCTCGGTGACTTTGTGTTACGTAAGAACGAGGAGAGAAACCAAACAAAGCTAGATCCGAAATTCAAGGGTCCATTCGTGATAACGGAAGTTTTAGAGGGGGATAGATATATTTTAAAAACTCTAGATGGCAAACGGTCATATAAGGATAGACACGACAAGTTGAGAAAGATGCCAGATGGTTGTATTCCTGCTGAGTTGGATGTCTGCGGTGATGACAGCGACGGTGATAATAACGATGCGAGCACACTGATCTCTGGGAATCATTAACGCCGCATTGTGGTCATAGTAATATACCCAGTGTAGTGTATGCGCCTTTTATAATTCTCCCAGTGCAGTGTGTGCGCCTTTTATAATTCTCCCAGTGTAGTGTATGCGCCTTTTATAATACTCCCAGTGTAGTGCTTGTATTTTTATAATATCCTCACTGGTGCCCTGCGCTTTCTATAATATCCCCACTGGTGCCCTGCGCTTTCTATAATATCCTCACTGGTGCCTTGCGCTTATTATAATATCCTCACTGGTGCCCTGTGCTTTCTATAATATCCTCACTGGTGTCTTGTGCTTTTTGTTATGCATCCAACGTGGTTATGTGATTCAACAAACTGAGATCTTTGTGTGGAGTCGAAAATGATCTGTTGTGTCATTGCGGTCTGATTGGTGATTTACGGAGTGCAACTGGCACTTTGAATACAAACTATAACACTAATTTGAGTTCTTTTTCATTTCCTTGCTTGTCAAATTTTTGAACAGAGCTTTGTTGCTGAATTGGACCCTTGACTTATTTGGAACATCTAATCGAATGGTAAATAATATCAGTTACACCGAGTCTAATGTTAAAACTCTGTATTTTAGCTGCACACGAGGACGTGTGATAGTCAGTATGGCCGTGTCGGAGATGAAATGAAAACCGGAGCCTTCCCTATGCAATTTTGAGGAAGCCTTTTAATGCTTTAGCCCAGATTTTATCATAACTGTACTAAGTAATTGTCATCTGTAATTGTTTGACATTTGTGAAAAGCGAAAGTGGGTTCGAGGTGACAACTGGTCGCTGAACGTAGACACGGTCACGGGATAAACGTTTTGCCTGACGAAGGTGTGGATCGGTTGTATTGTTCTCCCTAGAAATCACATAGAATTGTACTTTAGAGATGTCGATATAATGGGACACACGTTGTATGAGGAATCAATCTCCAGACAGAAACTGCCTAGCAACGGCGTTTGGATCTTTCTCGATGTTTCCAAGGAGTATATAACAAACTTTTGACAGATATTGCCTAGCAACAACGATTGGAACCTTCTCGATGTTTCCAGCGAGAATATAACAAACAAATGCAGTCGGATTACGAAAAAGATTTTAATCAGAGAGACATTCGTGTGATCGCCTTGGAAAGTGATACATCGAGTAATTTTTTCCGAGTGATTCAGCAAACGTATTTTTTTTGTGTTATAAAATTGTTTAAAGTTTTCCCGTTGACCGTGGATTCGTTTGAACCCCGGATCATTGTTTATAGCGTAAATTAAATTCAATATTTGTAAATTTATCAATCGTTAATTTTCATTATTCGTTAGATTAGTAAATCGTAAGATATATTATTCGTTTCTTTTATTGTTCGATAAAACTTATTATTCTTTAATCTAATTAATAATTTAATTTATCATTTGTTAATCAATCATATCATTTACAAAATTCATTATTCATAATATTTGTAAAACCTTGTTTATTCGTGTAAATATATTCTCTGTTTTGTAAAACAATGGCTAATTCAAACGAAGAATCGTTACGCGCCTTAATTCCTAATGTTAACCCGACATATATATATACGTATATTCATACGAACAATACTTTGTCACTTTAAAGCAATATTAATAAGTAAATGTTTAATTGCGGTAGAATAAGGAAAACGAGCGGCAGACGGAAAATTACTTCGATATTAAACAAAATTAAAGACCCGTTACTATAACTTTGCTGATGATGTTTATGAGCAGCCATGTTAGATTTACACGCGTCACGGCGACAGGAATACTAAGGATCAATGGAAGTCAGGCGCGAGAAATAAATCATGAAAACACATTGTTAACACTTTTCTTTAATAAAATCTGTGCGCAACTAGAAATGTAAAGAATATATATGTATATATATGTAGTATCGTGGACGAAAGGCCTGGGAAATATCGGGCGAACTATGAACAATGTCGCGAGAGCCGAGGCGCCGTCGGGCCCATCAATGTGTCATCGGTCTTTTCAAGTGCATAGTTTCGTGGAAAAGACCTACGTGACCCTGGCTACGAGCGTCTGCGGAACACGTGTGCGGTGGGCCTAGGAAAAGGACAACAGAATGGGACAACGGCCAGAGAGTGTTAGTCGAGAAACAGAGTGCGAGTCGAGGAGCCGAGTGCGAGTCGAGCGGAGACGGAGGTTGCGAGTGGCGTTGCCTAGAGAGTGTGGATTGCGCTGTTTTCTGTACGTTTGGTGTGAATAGTTCAAGTTAAGCAACAATCGTCTTTTTTTGTCTGATTATCATCTCTATTGTCCACTCTTTGTAAACATATTACATCACGATATTACATATTTTGGGGGCTCGTCCGGGATTGGACAAGACAGAAAACGAAACGGTTTAACAGAGCTATTCGAGCTAGTTGTGAATTTACCGGTACGCGGTGCGGTAAAAGACGATATCGTTGACTGTTTAAGTTTGTGGAGTGTGAAAAATGGCAAACGTCGGGGACGAACGATTGTCGGGTGAAGAGGGTTCGACGCTGGAGGAGCTGAGGAAAAAGCTCGCGCGAATGAACCTCCCTATATCGGGTGCGAGGTCAGTGCTGATTGCAAGGCTGAATCGGGCGTGTAGGGCTGGACAATCGTATCGTAAGGGATCGACGGGCGGTGAAGAGCTAACCGGTCAACGAGATTTAGAAAATGTACAGAGAGCTGAGCGTGATTATAACGAAGGTGAGGATGTTGAGAAAATGAATACGAAGTAGTTGAAGGAGCGCCTCGCTAGTTTGGGTTTAAAAACGACGGGAAGAAAAGTAGAATTACGCGCACGGCTACAAGCGGCCATGGATGGTAACGACATATCGTCGGAAGAAGAAAGCGACGACGAAAGTGAGGATGAAGATGACAAGAAAAACGCAAGAGGATACAAGAGAGATACGCGAAGGGTGTATCAGGACCGTGACGAATGTTGTCGAAGGGCATGTGTTGATTCGACACTGAGTTTTAGAGACGTCGAAGATGCATTAGAGTCGTTTAGTGGCAACAGAGGTGAAAATGTCGAACGATGGTTCGAGTCGTTCGAGGAAGTCGCTGATACGTGCATGTGGTCGGATGGGCAGAAGGCAGTCTACGCAAGGAAGCTGCTGAAGGGATCAGCGAAAATATTTGCGAGCTTCGAGTGTCATGCCAGGACTTGGCATGAGTTGAAGAGGGGGCTAGTGAAAGAATTTTCGAGGAAAGTCAACAGTGGGCAAGTTCATCAGAAACTTGAAGAAACAAAATAGGAGAGTGATGAAGCATGTTTGGCTTACATGTACCGCATGCTCGAAATAGCCAGCCATGTGGACATGGAGGAGGAAGCAAAGGTGGAATACATAGTGGATGGAATAATAGACGACGAGAACAATAAGGCTGTATTGTACGGCGCTACGTCAATCAAAGAGTTGAGGAAGAGGTTAGTGATGTACGAAGAGCAGAATAGTCGCAGAGCAAAGTCGATTGTGAAGCCGGCTAAAACCCAGAAGAACGGGAAGCCCAGTCAATCTGTAGATGCAATGAAGAAAAGAAGATGCTTCATTTGCGGTAGTGAGGATCATCTAAGTGTTAAGTGTCCGGAGAGGGGAGAAGGTGTTAGGTGTTTCAAGTGCAGCGGATTTGGACATATTGCAGCGAGGTGTACGGCACGACCGAAAGAGACTTGCGTAGTGTCAAGATCCGAAAAGGGGAAGTATGTGAAGGACGTGGCGATAGATGATTGTAGGTTTGTGGCACTAGTGGATACGGGTAGTGATCTCACGTTCATTCGATCAGACGAGTATGCGAGGTTAGGGTCACCACCGCTAGGTAAATGCAAGCTTAAGTTCGACGGTTTTGGTTCCGCTGGCAATGAGACCTGGGGTGAATTCACTAAGGTAATGACGGTTGATGGGTGTAAACTGCCAATCACTTTGCACGTTGTCTCAAACAAAATATTGACGAAGCACGGCCTGTTGTTAGGCACTGATTTTCTGGATCAGGTAGAGTTACGGGTTCAACGGGGCGAAGTGACTTTCTTGCGGCTTGACGAACAGACTAACAAAGACGTGTCGGATGTGTTTAGAATTAACGTAGTAGAACAGACTGACGAAACAGACCTAACACACGTACAGGAACCGCATTATCGTGAAGCGATTCGAGATATCGTTAGGGGGTATAGGCCGGAGAAGAAGCGAGACGTCGGAATAACCGCAAAAGTAGTTTTGGAAAGCGACAAGCCGGTAGCGCGAAGACCGCGAAGACTGGCGCCGTCGGAAAGAAAGGAAGCGTGGACAAACGAGGGTGTCATCAAATCGTCAGACTCGGAGTATGCGAGTCCGATAGGTGTAGTTAGAAAGAAAGATTTGTGTGTGCGTGTGGCTAGATGGGCCTTGTTACTAGGCGAGTTTAAGTATCAGGTGTGTCATCGGCCGGGGAAAAGTATGCAGCATGTAGATGCTCCGAGTAGGAACCCCCTGCCGAGCACTATGTATGTAACGGAGAGTGAAGACGGGCTGATTGCACGGTTGAGAGGGGCACAGAACAAGGACATTGAAGTCCGTAGGATTTTGGACGCCGCAACGTGCAGTCAAGCCGATGGGCAGGTAGTAAGAAACAATATTTTGTATAAGGAGTGTGAGGACGATGTGCTAATAGTAGTATCGAAGGCGATGTGGGCTCAGGTAGTCAGGCAAGCGCACGAGCGTGGGCATTTCGAGGTTACCAAAACAGAAGCTATGGTCAAGAAGGACTTCTGGTTCAAGGGGTTACGCGAAAAGGTGGAACACGTGGTATCCAACTGCCTTGACTGTAGCCTAACCGAGCGAAACATAGGTAAGCTAGAAGGGAACCTGCGAAATTACAAGAAAAGAAGAAAGCGTGTGAAGCAATACCGAAGGAAGGACCCGCACATACCTCGATTTTATGAAACCTTGGGTCCTAAACGCCGAAAGTGACGCATCTGATGACAGCGAGATAGAAGGCAACATCTGAGGGCAGATGTTATTGCAGGATGGCCGAATGTAGTATCGTGGACGAAAGGCCTGGGAAATATCGGGCGAACTATGAACAATGTCGCGAGAGCCGAGGCGCCGTCGGGCCCATCAATGTGTCATCGGTCTTTTCAAGTGCATAGTTTCGTGGAAAAGACCTACGTGACCCTGGCTACGAGCGTCTGCGGAACACGTGTGCGGTGGGCCTAGGAAAAGGACAACAGAATGGGACAACGGCCAGAAAGTGTTAGTCGAGAAACAGAGTGCGAGTCGAGGAGCCGAGTGCGAGTCGAGCGGAGACGGAGGTTGCGAGTGGCGTTGCCTAGAGAGTGTGGATTGCGCTGTTTTCTGTACGTTTGGTGTGAATAGTTCAAGTTAAGCAACAATCGTCTTTTTCTGTCTGATTAACATCTCTATTGTCCACTCTTTGTAAACATATTACATCACGATATTACATATATACAATTAATTAAAAAGGGGGAAATATAGAATTAAAATACATATATTTAACAAACATAAAATAGATATCACATTTAAAATATATATATGTCGGATCAGGATTCGAATTGTGGGCGCGCGACGACTCTTCATGTGGACTAGCCATCGTTTCACAAAGCCGAGATTTTATTTACACGTATATACAGGTCTATCACTAAGCTTAACAAATAATAAGTACAACTAATAATAAGTCTAACAAACACTAAGCCTAATGAATAATACGATCTACGAATAATTAAATTAACTAATACTATTAGCAATGTTTGAGTTCAAACGAATCCACGGTCACCGGGATAACTCCTTACTAAGCGAAACTAACTTAGACGCAAATGCGATCGTCGAAAATGCTCGATGTATCACTCTCCAAGGCAATCGCAAGAATGCCAGCCTCGTGGAGATTTTTCTCCCTGTACGATTGCATTTTGTTTTCTATCCCCGTTTGGAAGCATCGAGAAGGTTCCAAACGCCGTTGCTAGGCACACTCGTTGGAAGCATCGAGAGAGTTCCAAACGCCGTTGCTAGGCAGTTTCTGCCTGGAGTTTTGATTACTAAATACAATGTATGTCCCATTGCATCGGCACCTCCGAGGCAACATCACACGTGGCTCGGCCCGCTCTCGAGGCCACATGCCGCCACAACCACACTTCTCGGAAAACACATACAACCACTCCAGACCTCCGTTAGATAAAACATCCATCCCGTGACCGTGGCTACGTTCAGCGACCGATTGTCACCTCGAACCCAATCTCGCTTATTACAAATCTTAAACAATTACAACTATAATAAAATCTAGGCTGAGGTACTAGAGGATGTTCCCAAAATTTCCAAGGAAGGGCTTCGGCTTTCCTTTCATCTCCGACACGGCCATCCTGACTATCACACGTCCTCGGGTGTACCTTCGTCAACAAAACAAAAGGAAACAAGATTAGTGTCATTGTGATTAGCATTCAAAGTGCCAGTTGCATTCTGCGTTCTTTCAGTCGGGTCGTAATGTCATGACGGACCATTCTCGATTTCACACCCAAATGGGTCTCATCCTTCGAATCGCACATACTCTCAAAGTTCGTTACATAACCAGCTTCGTAACACGATCGCTGTCAACACTAGACCGCCTCCAGCCTCGTGACATTGTCACTGTCGGTACTAGACCTGCTCCAGCTTCGTGACATCGTCGCTGTCGGTACTAGACCAGCTCCAAATCCGTGACATTGTCGCTGTCGGTACTAGACCAGCTCCAACCTCGTGACATTGTCGCTATCGGTACTAAACCAGCTCCAACCTCGTGGCATTGTCGCTGTCGGTACTAAACCGGCTCCCAGCTTCGTGACATCGTCGCTGTCGGTACTAAACCGGCTCCCAGCTTCGTGACATCGTCGCTGTCGGTACTAAACCGGCTCCCAGCTTCGTGACATCGTCGCTGTCGGTACCAAACCGGCTCCCAGCTTCGTGACATCGTCGCTGTCGGTACTAAACCGGCTCCCAGCTTCGTGACATCGTCACTCCCAGTGCCTGACCGCACTGAACTCCGTCCCATGGCCGCACCTGGGCTCATATAATTCTACGATCCTCTGGGATCGGGGTGCTCACATCGCCATGGTCACTGTTCTCGTCATCACAACAGACATCCAACTCCGCAGGAATGCGACTATCCGGCATTTTCCTTAACCTGTCATGACTGTACTTGTATGACCTTTTCCCATCCAGTGTTTTCAAGGTATATCGGTCTCCTTCCAGGACCTCCGATATCACAAACGGACCCCTGAATTTTGGATCCAATTTTGTCTGGTTCCTTTCTTCATTTTGGCGTAGTACCAAATCACCAGGATTAAACCTAACTACTTTAGCTTTGGTTTTATCGAATCTCTCTTTGTCATACCTAGCACTAGTTTCCATCTCTTTTATTGCCTGTTGTCTTACACTGGAGATATCTATTTCTTTTTCCTCGATGTTATCAGGTAGTAATAAGTCATACGGTCTTGCTGCTCTACCAATCAATAACTCTAAAGGACTCGATTTGGTTACGCGGTTGATGGTGCAATTCAAAGCCAATTGCATCTCCCCGATCGCGTCTTGCCATGAACGCCCGGTCGTTTCTACCGTTGTGAACATATTTTTTAACGTGCTCATAACACGTTCTACTTGCCCATTGGCCCTACTTGCACCGGTCGCGATCAAATGAACTTTGATTTGTTTGCTTGCACAGAATTCTTGAAATTCCCGGCCCGTGAAACATCTACCCTGATCTGCTATTATCCGACAGGGACTACCGAACAAAAACACGGCGGACTTGAGTGCCTGGATAACGCTGAGCGAATCCAATTTGCGTGTGTGATATAAGTGCACGAATTTCGTAAGGCATCGATCAAGACGACGACATACTCTTTCGAGTCATTCTTGCCACTCAGTTTGCCCGTTATGTCCATATGCACCGTATGCCACGGTATGCCGGTCTTAAGTATAGGATGCAGTTCAGCCTGTATTTTACCTGAACTAGCCTTCGAAACTCTACAAGCATGGCAGTTCTCGACAAACTTGCGAACATACTTCGCCATTCCCTCGAACCAATAATACTCATAGAGCTTCTCGAGCGTTTTATCCCATCCTAAGTGCATAATTGACTGATGCACATGGTTGATGACGGACCATCTAAAACCTCTCGGAACAATGGGTAAGCAAAGGGTTCTGCCCTTTCGTTGTACTTTACGGTAAAGTGTACCGGATCGCAGTTCGTAGGTATTCGCGATATCTTCCGCGAGCTCTTCGTTCTGTAATTTATTAACGATTTCGGAGATTTGCGGATCGCGACGTTGTTCCGCTAATAGCCAATCTTCGGAGATCTCGGCCAGATTAATCTCTTTCTCTGCGACCTTGTCTATCATACGGCGATTCAAGTCTACGTGGTTTCGCGAAAAGAAATCTACGTGGGCCATTCGTTTACCCTCTCGATACATGATGTCAAAATCGAATGTTTGCAAATAAGCCCACCACCTATAAACCCGGTCGTTTAAGTTTACTTTGTTGCTGGAGGCTTTCAAAGAATTACAGTCCGTAACTACTAAGAATGTCCGTCCATGTAAGTAGTGTCGGAAATGCTTAACGGCGCTTACTACTGCTAGTGTCTCCAGTTCGTACGAATGATACCTAGATTCCGCGGGACTGGTCCTTTTACTATAATATTCGATGACTCTGTTTTCCTTTTCGACTCTATGCATTAAAATAGCTCCATACCCCTCCGAACTAGCGTCGGTATGTAGCTCTATGGGCCGATTGGGATCAAATATCATTAACACCGGCGCGTCGGTCAGAACGGAAATTATCTGTTGTCTTATCTTTTCGTGCCTGTCCGTCCAAGTTATGTGCTTGTTACTAGAAGTGAGTGCGTACAAGGGTTTCATCACTTGCGAAAATTTAGGAATAAATTTTCGGAAGTAAGAGGCCAAACCTATAAACTGCCTAAGCTGTGTGACGGTCGACGGTGCAGGTAAAGAATTCAAAGCTTGTATTTTTCCCGGGTATGGACGAACTTCTCCGTTACGAATTACATATCCCAAATAAAGTACCGACGTCTTCAGAAAAGAACATTTAGCGAAATTGAAAGAAAATCCGGCGTTTACGAGAGTGTTTAGTACAGTGTGCAACCTTTCTAGAGCTTGATCTATTGAGTCGGCGATTATTATAACGTCGTCCAAATAAACAACGACATACGAATAAGCGAGGTCGCCTAAGGCCTTGAAAATGGCTCTCTGGAAAACGGCTGGTGCATTTTTCAACCCAAACGGCATCGTCACGTATTCGTATTGACCGTCGGGGGTAACGAACGCAGTATATTCCGTCGAGTTAGGGTGAATGGGGATCTGGTGAAATCCGCTAGCCATGTCCAGGCTAATGAAGTACCTCGCACTCTGCAATCTCGCGATTTGGTCAGCAATAAGGGGTAAGGGATACCGATCCGCGACCGTATTTTTATTCAGCGCTCGAAAATCTACGCACAATCTGTCTGAACCGTCCTTCTTCTTCACGAGTATTATAGGGCTCGCGAACGGCGAATTACTAGGTTTTACAATTTGTGCTTTAATTAACTCGTCTATCCTCTCGCGTACTATTCTTCGCTCTTCCACGCTAAGCCTGTAAGGGCTTCTCTGCACGGTGACGTTGGGATCGATTAGCCGTATTTCCAACTGGCCCGTACTGACGCGAGTACGCGGGAAACCCGTAATGAATAATTCTTTAAATTTTTCGAGAACAGAGATTAATCGATCTTTATAGTTACCGATCACATCAGTGTCAACCTCGTTAATGTTGACCGCATCTTCCGCGACTTTACCACAAGCGTTAACGACCTTTGTTTTACAAATAACAAGGCTATCTTGCGCGATATTTACGTCGAATCCCTGGCTCAAAATCTCGCGACCAATCATGATGTCGTTTTAGGTAATCGTCAGCAAGGACATGAAAAACTATCTCCAATGTAAGATCGTTAATACGAACAGTGGACAAAATCTGAAGTGTACTCTTAACACAAGTATTCCCGATCCCCCGCATCACTACCACATCGGTTATTCTTTTACCCGAAAATTTCGAGGCTAGGGACTCTTTGATTAACGAACACTCGGCCCCAGAATCAAAGTAAAATGGATACGACTCACCCAGATGGCTTAATCTACCAGCCGGAGCTTCTACTACACAGGAGTCGATCCGGCGTTCGTCAATGGAATCGTAGTTTCTTTTCCGCGATGATGGGCAATTAGGCGCGATATGTCCCTCCTCGTGGCATTTGAAGCAGGTCACCTTCGACGATGCGGCTGGTCGTGTTTCCTTCGGGTTTCGTATATCCTGCTCCTTCCCCGTTTGTGTTTGCAGGCGACACTCCGTTCTCCTATGCCCGTGAGCACCACAGCGGTAGCACTTAATCCGAGGAACTGATAGCCTGCTGCGTTTAGCTTCAGGTTCCGTTAGTGAATTTCTTGGCGAAAATGTCGGCTGATCGTTGTAAGTGAGAATCCTCATTTCATCATGAAATTGGTCCTCCGTCCTGATATTATTCGCGAGCGTTAGTCGCCGAAAGCGTCGATCTTGTGAACTCAGCATATAAAGGGCGAAGGCATTGATCACTTCGGGCATCGTTAGATCTTGCAACTTCATCTGCAGCATGGAGCGGAGGCGACTACCGTACGCTCCCGGAGATTCGGTCTCCGACGGTCGTTCTCTGGATATCCTTATTAACGCCGAAGCGGCTGTCTCTCTGCCACCAAAACGCGAAAGAAATTGTTCCTTGAACGTTGGCCAGGTAAGCTTTCCACCGCGTACCATTTGTGAAAGCCAATGCGCAGCAGAACCCCTTAGGGCGCGATTTAGAGCGGAAAGTAACGCACTCTCTTGCATCGGGTGGTCTTTCAAAATCAGATCAGCATGAGAGCACCACGCGGATGGATCGGCGCCCGCGCCTTCGGGGTCAAAACGTGGTAACGTTGCATCCATAGATTCCGTACTCGGTCGTTGCTCCCCCGGTTTGTGCGCTAGCGTCTGAATTAACTCGCGCACAAGGTCCATTTGCTCTTGTAGCACTTTAAACGGTACTGATCCCACTTCTGATGTCGGATCAGTATTCGAATTGTGGGCGCGCGACGACTCTTCATGTGGACTAGCCATCGTTTCACAAAGCCGAGATTTTATTTACACGTATATACAGGTCTATCACTAAGCTTAACAAATAATAAGTACAACTAATAATAAGTCTAACAAACACTAAGCCTAATGAATAATACGATCTACGAATAATTAAATTAACTAATACTATTAGCAATGTTTGAGTTCAAACGAATCCACGGTCACCGGGATAACTCCTTACTAAGCGAAACTAACTTAGACGCAAATGCGATCGTCGAAAATGCTCGATGTATCACTCTCCAAGGCAATCGCAAGAATGCCAGCCTCGTGGAGATTTTTCTCCCTGTACGATTGCATTTTGTTTTCTATCCCCGTTTGGAAGCATCGAGAAGGTTCCAAACGCCGTTGCTAGGCACACTCGTTGGAAGCATCGAGAGAGTTCCAAACGCCGTTGCTAGGCAGTTTCTGCCTGGAGTTTTGGTTACTAAATACACTGTATGTCCCATTGCATCGGCACCTCCGAGGCAACATCACACGTGGCTCGGCCCGCTCTCGAGGCCGCATGCCGCCACAACCACACTTCTCGGAAAACACATACAACCACTCCAGACCTCCGTTAGATAAAACATCCATCCCGTGACCGTGGCTACGTTCAGCGGCCGATTGTCACCTCGAACCCAATCTCGCTTATTACAAATCTTAAACAATTACAACTATAATAAAATCTAGGCTAAGGTACTAGAGGATGTTCCCAAAATTTCCAAGGAAGGGCTTCGGCTTTCCTTTCATCTCCGACATATATATGTCGGGTTTACATTAGAATTAGGGATAGGGGCGTGAAACGAATCTTCGTTTGGGTTACACGTTGTCGTTATGCAATGGAGAAGACATTGACTAGTGCAAATACGATTATTATAGAACCGGACAAGTAACCGCGGTAGTTAGGTGCTCGAGAAACTAATGACAATGATCCTAGGTTCAATAACGAATCCGCGGTCGGCGGGATGATAGATGAACGTACTCACAAAATCTAAGTCGGACGCGTAATATTCACTGGTCGTAAAGAGTTACTCCTTTCATCAATGAGATCGCGAGAAAGAATGTCTTTCCCGTCCCGATCATGCCACAGAGGAAAACTATAATGGGGTGTGTCTAAGGACACGAGATCATCGGATTCGTCGAGAAAAGCCTTCGTTCAGAAAGTAAGGGAAATTGGCGTTGCTGCTAATTGGTCAATCTCCATATCGGTGGTTAGAAAAAGGTGCTAGCCGCCCTCGAGGGAAAGTTGCTAGTGGGAGACGCCGCTCGTTGAAAAATATGTCTCCCCTATCTTCCCGTAGTTGGGACAAAGACCGTTTGTCTGTTTGAAGGACTTTAGTTGACTAAATCTTAAGATTTATAACGGCCCTCGAGCTAGCCGAACATGTACTGCGGAGACGCATCGACATCTGGCAATCATCTTACTCGAAGAATAGGGTCTGCGTGTGGCGAGCCACAGGACAGAAACCGTTGGAATGTTTACTGTCGCGTGTCGCCACGAATATTTCTTTTAAGGAGAGCTATAGAATTACTCCATGCCTTTGTTAGACAAAGCGTTCATCCCGTGACCGCGGCTACGTTCGGCGACTGACTGTCGCCTCGAGCCCAAGCTCATTATCACGACTCTCGAACAATTACAATCGGGTTGAATAACTACAATTGTTCAATTACAGCTATAGTAGACTCTAGGTTACAATGTTGCGGGATTATCCAAAATTCCAAAGGCTCCGGTGTTCTTTCATCTCCGACATATATATATATATATATATATATATATATATATATATATATATATATATATATATATCATACATAAAAACAAAAGACGTTAAAAGGAAAACAATAATAATAAGGAACCTCTGATGGAAATGCCTCCGCAAACATTGTTCGAACGTCGATCACCGAAACCTAGGGAAACAACAAGAAAGGGGAAACATCAAAATCGCAAAAACAATCATAAGCGTGCCCCCAGCGGACCACCACCCCGTGGGGGATGGCATTATAAATAAGCAAAGCAACGTAGAGCAGGAGCACTACGATAGTTATCATTTAGCGATTAACATTATTATTCTGGTAAACATTCTTATTACGCTCGTTATTCTTCGCTCATTATTATAGTGATCACTGTTATTACCGTTCATTATTCTTTGTTCATTATTATTGCGATCTTCGTTATTACGGTCCATAATTATTTTGTTCACTCTTTGTTAATTATTTGTTACTACGTTCGTTATTGCGCTCATCTTTAGAAATTTTGTATAGTATTTTGCGCTCCGGGGCCTATAGTTTTCCGTCAAGAAAAGAGAGCCGCGACTAAGTAAAAAAAAAATTTTATCTGAACGCGCATTGTAATTGCGGTATTAATCTAGTCAGTAAATTGTTCTGTCCGTATCGAAATAGAAAAATAAAGTAAACGTTGATAGTAAACTATATTCGAGTTCAAGTAATAAACCCAGTAAAACCTTCGACGACCAACGGAGCAGCTGAGCTAAATGGCGCCAGACAGCGCCTACTCCTCAAGGTAAGAAAATTAATTTTGAGAATTTCCTTCTTCTCTGATAATTTCGTTGCCCTCGAGAATCGAATTAGAACTTCGTATCATCGGTCTCGTTTTATTTTCGTGAACAGTTTCGAAGATAGAATCATTGTTCAAACTTTAAACAAAAGAGTTGTCCGCTGTGTCGGCTTGTGCGAACGGTATTTTCAGCTACTGAACCACCCACTGATCTTCGCATTCCTCCTCCCATTGTTGGCAAAATATTGCCCGTCTTTGGGCAAGGCTTGCGAAATCACACAAATCCCGCACAGAAGGGACTATTAAATACATCGTCGAGGTCAATCGAAAATTAAAAGCAATACCGGCATTGCTAATAACCGATATTCTTGCCATCGTTGCATGCGACTGTAAGAGAGAAATAGCAGAACAATTTCCCTTCGGAAATTTAACCAAAGGATCGTTCGCTGTGTTGGCTTGTGCAAACGGTGTTTTCGATTATCAAAAACACCCGTCGATCTTCGCATTCCTCCTCCCACTGTTGGTAAAATACTACCCGTCTTTGGGCAAGGCTTGCGAAATCACACGAGTCCCACACAGAGAGGGTCGTTAGAATCATCCTCGACTATTAAACTCGAAAGGCAAGGAAATCGTGGTAACGGAATCCATCGTAGTAAATGAATTGAGTTTCGGTTCTAACGGCAAACTATTACAGTGAAATTAAAAGAGAAGAAGAAGTCGAACGTAAAAATAAATTTATATAAAACAACGAAAATCTCAAATTCCTATCCAATCCAGCAACGCTAAAAATATATATCCGGCTAATAAATATATATATAAAGGTAATAATCTAAGCAATTCTACATTCAAATAAAATCCGTTCAACGAGGACAAATAATTATTAATCCCAGCTTTAATCCTCTCCCGTGCCAATATTCCTGCACATAGCAGGTCAGCCGAAAAGTGAAATTCGTTACCAGTTGCATTAAGCATCAGTTAACGCTACCCATTAAACGAAAAATAATAAAAATAAAATATTTTGAAATAGTCCTTAGACTATTTCTGGTGGCAGCAACTACCGTATTAATTAGAAATCTAAACCAGTATTACATACACAATAATATCATTTCAATTTATCTTCCTTCAGACTAAATTCAAACTCAACAACAAAAAAAAATTTTCAGTAAACTCTAAATTTAAAATTTGATCGATGTCAATAAACTAATACGTAACATTAATAGATATATAGTAAATATTTTGGTGGCAGCGGTGGGATACGCTTCACGGAGGATTAAAGTTGGTTTAAACGGTTCGATACGCTCCACAGAGAACTAAGGTTGTCACGTTTGTCAATAAAATATATATTTGAGAAACAATGGCGACTAAATTAAAATCGTTGGACAAAGACATGATCTCGATGTTATCGGAAAAACTTAAAGCATGGGATGCGAATTTTCGCAACATGAGTACAACAATGAATAAATTACAAGACGATGTGCGTTCACTGAAAATAAAAAAGGAAATCAAGACACCCGTATCATCGCCGATAATTTCGCAAGCGACAATACCGATAGAAGTTAATCCCCAATCAATTAAGTTAAAAGATGCAATAGAGACAGTACCAGTGTTCGACGGACATCGACCCTCGGTATTTCGATTTTTAAGAGCATGCGAGCGCGCGCGAAACATGGTTCCTAGGCATCAAGAATCTCAGTTAGTAAAATTATTAACAAATAAGCTTCGCGGGCACGCGTTTCTCGCCATAGAAGACACAGAAATAATAAGTTTAAACGATTTCGGGAATAAATTAAAAGATATGTTCGATCCGGGAAAAACGGTTAACGAATATAAAGGGGAATTAGCTACAATATTTCAACGACCGGGAGAAGATATTTTGGACTACATAGGGCGCGTCAAAGATCTCAGACTGGCAATAATGAACGGGGAAAGGTACGAGTACGGCACCGTATTTCAAGATAGGATAGATCGAGACACGAGGGAAGCTTCCGTTAAGGGGCTCCCAAACGAGGTGTATTTACGAGTAAAAATAGCAGGATACCAATCCTTGGACGATGCGTACCGCCAAGCCGTGAAAGCAACGCGAGAATTAAAACAAGCGAACGATAGATTTCGATACCAACATCCGACACCTTCGAATAATTATAACCGAAACAACCGCCAGGACTGAAGATTTGTACCGCCGTCGCGGAAACACCTAAACAACCCGGGAATAGAAGAAAATGTCAGGAGAGAAACAAGAGCAATAACTTGGGAAGAAAAACGCACAAATAAATACCTCGATAGAGATCTAAATCAAAAGAGAGATGCTGATCATTTCAACCAACCAACTTTTCAATGCAAACACCACTCCGTTGCTGTGATAAGGGATAATGTCACGTTAAATAATAAGAGGACGCACGGTGGCATAGATAGGATCATGGGTGAGAAATTTTCTGAGTTACCAAACAAGATAAATAATATCAGTGCCAAAGAACCTTCAGACGAAGCAGAAACTAGGAAATTGAACGACGAGACGACAGGCAACGCTTATCCACTGCCTAATATCACAGAGATATTGGACCCGCTGGGAAGTGCGAATTGCCTCTCCACGTTCGACTTGGCAAAGATACAAAAGCAAGACTCCACGAATTTCGTGAATGTCTCAACCATAATAGGAAAAGAGATAGCGAGTGTATCTCACTCAAAAACTTCTATAAAACCATCAGAAGGAAACTTTATCGAACTCAAAGCCAAATCATTAAATTGCAAAGAAGATCACACTATAGAAAATAAAAATATAGCTATCCCTAAATCCAAAACAGAATCTATAAGCAAAAAGGTTTGTAATAAAAATTCAAAGAATAATTCTAAATCTACCGAAAATATTCTTAAACGTTCCATACAAATAAATAATAATTTAATTAAAATAAGCACTTCCAGTGAAACTATTTATCCTGAAAAGGTAGAGAAAAATCAAGGTGTTGGGAATAAAGTAAATAAAGAAGGAAAAAGGGTAACTAAGGAAAAGGATTCTAAACATTTTCAAGCTGATGAAACGCAAGTTCAACGAGCTCAAAGAAATCAAAAGGGAGAAAATAGGGAATCATCAGTCGAAGATATATATAAAAACTTGAATAAATACGCTAGCCATTGGATTATAATTGGATTAAAAATACTTTATTGGTTACTACATCTAATATTTGACGTAGGCAACATAGTAAGTAATGCTGATCTTATGATTCCCCCAGGAAAATATAGATAGTATCACACTATACTATATACAAAATATTTTTGGGTTAATATGGCTGCGGCACTTTCAAAAATTTGTATTTTGAATGCTATTAACAAGCAATTGGATAATTGGATCGATGTCAGTAAACTTGCGTCTTGGCGCAAAATAAAAACTAAAATGAAGGAAAGGAACGAAATTCTCCCCGCACAAATTAGTTTCGGACATCTAGCCAGAGAACCTGTCGGTGAAGTAACGATCGAAGAGAACATGGAACCAACATGCGCAGAATATCTCGAAGATCTGTTCAATAAAATTAACACTGTACAACGAATGGCAAGAGAAAATTTGATAAAATTCAAACTAAGACCAAAAGAATATTACGATCGACGAATCAACCCTCAAGATTTTAAAATAGGAGATTCGATATATCTACTAAAAGAACCCAGTAAAGGAAAATTCTCCGATCAATATACTGGACCACACAAAGTGCTAGAAATCTTGCAGAACCAAAACGTCAAGATTGAAGTAAAAGGGATTCCGCGAACGGTGCATTTAAACAAGTTGAAACTGGCGCATAATCGAAATAAGCAATGAATAAAGCGATTTCATTGGACAACGTAGTGCGGTAGTATATGTTATAGTGCTGTTCGTCGAATAATGCAGATATCGAACACCTAAAAGGAAAAAGGAAAATTATTATACGTGTTTCAATTATTGCTTAAATATAAAACGTGTTAACTCAATGAACAATTAACTAGCGAAAGTGAAAGTTACCTTGTGAACAAGTGATCAACACACAAGAAAGTGTACGTGCAAGTATAAGTTATGGATCGTTGTTCGTGGAACACAATGTATGACAGCTACCTAAAATAAGTGAATAAATTAGTTTCAATTGTCTCAGTGCAAAATACAAGGTTACTAAATGTTATAACTATATTATGGATAAATCAAAAGGAGGTGTGACACTGTTCGTCGAACAATACAGATAGCGAAAACCTAAAAAGAAAAAAGGAAAATTACTCCAATATACTCCAATTATTGTTTGAATATACAACGTGTCGATTCAGTAAATAATTAAAAGAGGAAAAGTGAAAGTTACCTTGTAAACAAGTAATCATCATACAAGAAGGTCTACGTGCAAAATAGGTTATGGCTCCCAGCTTGCGGAACACCATGCACCAGCTGAAAATAAACGAACGAATTAACTCCAATTGCCGTAATGCAAAGAGCAGCATCGCTAAATGTTATAACGGTGCTGTGGAGGCGTGGCACTGTTCGTCGAATGACACAGATAGCGGAAACTTGGAAAAAGAAAAGAAGTTTATTACGAGTGCTCCAATTACTGTTTGAATGTAAAACGTGTTAGTTCAACGAATAACGAAAACAGTGAAAGTGCAACTTACCTCTTGAACAATCAATCACCATACAAGGAAGTGTACATGCATGGATTTCGCAGATTAACAAGAAGAAATAAAATAGCTGATAAATATAGAAAGTGGTTAGAAAATAATTAAGATAGATTAATTGAGAGTTAGTAATAAATATAAACGGAGTAAAAGGATATTTTATTATGTATTAATCTACGTAGTATTGTTATATTATTATATCTAACATGTAGAAGTGGATTTTGTAATGCACAATAGCGGTCGCACACACAATGTATTATACACATATTAAATTAAATGAATTAAACAGTACCTTTATAGCCACAGATATAAGACGATTGAAGGCAACCGTAGTAGGTATCCAAGGCATATCGAAGAATTGGATGACGTTGTGGGAATGATCCAGGTAAGTGACGCAGCATCGAATGAGTAGAATCTGAAGAATTACAGACAATGTTAATCTAATAAATAAATTTTAACCACTAATAAGGGAACTAATTCATATCATACATAAAATAATAACAAATAGCAAGTACATGCAATAATAAATTAATAGGGAAAATAAGAAGGGTCAATAAACACAGAAATGGGTTAGAAATTAATCAAGATAGACTAACTAAATATTAACGATAAGACATGACTGAACTCGGTGCAAAAGAATAAAGTTATGCTACACGAAATAACTGGTAACAGAATACACAAAACAATATTACAAAACACTACTAAATAAGATTATAGTGATTAACAATTAATTAGTTATTTCAACAACACGTTGCTGTTGACATTAAACCAACGCCATACCAAAGAGACACGCGAGCGACCATGTTGAAAAATTCGTCGCGCGCACATACAGATAACAGCTAATGCAACATAATACAGCATCATAATAGCAATGTTAGGTACTAATAAAAAAAAAAAAAAAAAAAAAAAAAACAACACAAGAAAAGGGGGAGAGAGTTAAGGAAAATATATATAATAAATAACAACTAACATAATTATAACATATTATATATGTATTATATTATATACAGGGATACAGTATTCGTACAAGGGAACAGATCCAAAAGAAAATTATATAAACAATATATATATATATTAACTATTTTTATATGTGTGTACAGAACTGATGGCGAACTCATCAACCATTCTCTGAACGACGGATGGAAGAACATGAATAGCAATCCGCACAGTGGAACTGTAAAGTATTGGTACGCCACTCACGAAACCACGTACTGATGCTATCCACCTGTAAACAAACAACATTTATAACTATGCATATAATTATCACTTATGTTTACCAATATATATATACACGCACGTTGTAAAGTAGGCGATATTTATAACATTCACTTCCACTGATAATGCAAGTGACTCATAAAATTAAGCCGTCATATTTACCATTGCACGCACATATATATATATACTCGAAGACAAGGTACATTTGTAATATTTATTCCTATTGATAATATATACTTATATATTTATAACAATAAAACAAATCTCATTCATACTACTTACCAGTACGTATGCATATATGTATATAATTATAACTCAAGTAGCATTCATGATATTTATTTTTACTGATAACATGTACGTAAAACCTAAAATAAAACAAGGTTTTAACAATAAAAAAAAAGAAAAGAAAAAGAGAGAAAAATACATATAAATATAAAAATTTTCTTTTCCATATATATATATATATATATTAATAATGATAAAAGGTTATTCTTATTTCTGATAAACTCGAAAGTAAAACGACAAATGACAACATTATACCATGATGTACTGACACGAAGACACAACACACAGAAGAAACTAATAGAGAACGCTTTAAGCTTGGCAAACTTACCGCCCGACGAATTTGCATACACCACAACCAAAACCCAGGACACATGGCTTTGATCGCAGGAGAAGCGGTCCATATAGTCAAGTGCATTCCGGTACAAGTAAAGGTATGACATACAACAAAATGCTACTCGGAACTACCCGTCTGGCAAAGGAATCGCACCACAGGAACTCCGCCCGGACGTGCGCCAAACGCGGCGATATTCAGCACCATCGTCGTTGGCCACGAGCGGAATATATACCCCAAAAGACCTCGATGCACTACGGGACCACGTCATGTTCCCGGCAGAAAAATCTGCAGTCTTGAACGCATTGGCCAGAGGAGCAACAGGAAAAACAATCGTCCCTGGAACAGTAAACATCCTGGGAATGATGGACAAAACACATTAACGACAATAGCGAAAAATACCGTATCAAGCTTATGGACTGGTTTTATGGAATTTGGAACTGTCAGTGCAGCAATATTTGGAATACTCACAATATTTAAACTAATCAAGACAATAATAGATATAGCCGCACACGGATACCAGTTACGTGAAACTTACGAATGTGGAGCAATATGCGGCCCAGTCACCCACCCGCTACTACACCTCAAAAGAAGACGAAATATCGATGATCAAACAGCACAACCTCAAGGGATATCGATAACACCGGTAGTCATTCAACTACCAACGACACCTGCGTCCGCCTTGAGCGAACTCAGAGATACCATTAGTCAAATTTCCTATGGAAATTTGAACTCCAAGGGCGGGGGTGTCACGTCCCGCGCTCCGCACGCGCCGTAACAAGAACAAGAAGACCATTCTATACAAACACGCGAATGAGGATTTGAATGCACAAACGAACACGCGGCACCACGAAACGAAAGGAAGGATTAACAAAACGAGGGCGATTAACAAATCCAACCAATAAACAAAATACATAATACAAACAATTCTAAATAAACCAGAAAATAAGAATAACTACAAAAGGGGAAAATAATTGAAACGCCAGGAATATATATATATATATAAATATATTTCAATCAATCAATTTGGAGAGTTACATATAAGTATAAACATATATCCCGAACATGTAATAACCTAATAAATATTAGAGACAGTGCTTCCAATACTATGCAATAAATACAATATTATCAATTTATGAAATATAAGTATACATGAAGTCAAAAACTAATAGTTTAACGAATACATAAAACATACAATATTGTATTATTAAAGAAATGAAAGTTACATTGTCAGAAATATATATATGTGTGCGAATTCTATCAAACCGATAATCTAAGATACATACTTAAAACTAGCCTACATTCAAGTAAAGGATAAATAAATAATTGACATTTCATTTCGTATGAATATTACACTGCCAAGAGAAATATGCATATGAATACGTATATATATATATACACACACACATATATATATGTGTGTGTGTGTGTGTGTGCGCGCGCGTATGTTTTATATTATCGAATACTCTATAAAATAAACTACTCAAAGAAATAAATAACGCAATCGAAGAATTACAAAACATTAGCCATATTAAAATGACACACAACATAAATATATATATACGTATATTCATACGAACAATACTTTGTCACTTTAAAGCAATATTAATAAGTAAATGTTTAATTGCGGTAGAATAAGGAAAACGAGCGGCAGACGGAAAATTACTTCGATATTAAACAAAATTAAAGACCCGTTACTATAACTTTGCTGATGATGTTTATGAGCAGCCATGTTAGATTTACACGCGTCACGGCGACAGGAATATTAAGGATCAATGGAAGTCAGGCGCGAGAAATAAATCATGAAAACACATTGTTAACACTTTTCTTTAATAAAATCTGTGCGCAACTACAAATGTAAAGAATATATATGTATATATATACAATTAATTAAAAAGGGGGAAATATAGAATTAAAATACATATATTTAACAAACATGAAATAGATATCACATTTAAAATATATAT
>NW_022885510.1:0-41198 GCF_011952205.1 Bombus bifarius
CACCAACGACTGTTACACAGCTCCGGCAATTCATTGGTTTAGCTTCTTACTTTCGAAAATTTGTTCCTAAATTCTCACAGGTCTTTGTATGCTCTCACTTCCGGTAGCAAGAACATAAATTGGACGAATAAACATGAAAAAATTAGGCAAAAAGTAATTTCTATTCTGACCAATGAGCCGGTGCTAATGATTTTTGACCCCAAATATCCAATAGAACTACATACGGATGCTAGTTCCGAAGGATTTGGGGCTATCCTAATGCATAGGGTCGAAGGTAAAAATAGAGTAGTTGAGTATTATAGCAAGCGGACTAGCCCTGCGGAATCTAGATATCATTCTTATGAGTTAGAAACGCTGGCAGTGGTAAACGCCATCAAGCATTTTCGTCACTATCTGCACGGTCGGGAATTTCTTGTTGTCACTGATTGTAATTCTCTGAAGGCATCCAGTGACAAGGTACATTTAAATGACAGGGTTTACAGATGGTGGGCTTACCTGCAAACTTTTACCTTTGACATTATGTATCGGGAAGGCAAACGAATGGCTCATGTAGATTTCTTTTCGAGAAATCCCGTAGATCTGGATCATCGTACGATCAACAAGATTGTAGAGAAAGAAATCAATCTATCTGAAATCTCCGATGATTGGATGTTAGCAGAACAACGTCGCGACCCACAAATCTCTGAGATCGTCCGTAAGTTGCAAAATGAAGAGCTCGCGGAAGATATTGCGAATACGTATGAATTACGGTCTGGTACACTCCATCGTAAAATACAGAGAAAAGGTAGAACTCTTTGCTTGCCCATTGTCCCAAGGGGTTTCAGGTGGTCCGTCATTAATCATGTGCATCAGTCCATTATGCACTTAGGTTGGGATAAAACGCTTGAGAAACTATACGAGTATTACTGGTTTGGAGGAATGGCGAAATATGTTCGCAAATTCGTTGAGAACTGTTATGCTTGTCGAGTATCGAAGGCTAGTTCAGGTAAAGTACAAGCTGAACTACATCCCATACCTAAGACCAGCATAACCTGGCATACGGTACACATGGATATAACGGGTAAATTAAGTGGTAAGAGTGACTCGAAGGAGTATATCATTGTTTTGGTTGATGCTTTCACAAAATTTGTATACCTGTATCATACTCGTAAATTAGATTCCTTTAATACCATTATAGCACTTAAGTCCGCTATATTTTTATTCGGCAATCCCTGCCGGGTAATAGCGGACCAAGGAAGGTGTTTTACGGGTAAAGATTTCCAAAATTTCTGCCAGAATAGACATATTAGACTTCACTTAATAGCAACTGGTGCGAGTAGGGCCAATGGACAGGTAGAGCGTGTTATGAGTACGCTGAAAAATATGTTAACGACGGTGGAAACGACCGGGCGATCTTGGCAAGACGCGATTGGGGAGATACAACTGGCCTTGAATTGGACTACCAATCGTGTAACCAAATCAAGTCCTCTGGAATTATTAATTGGGAAGGCAGCTAGGCCCTACGGTTTATTGTTGCCTGACAATATTGAGGAAAAGGAAGTAGACATCTTCAATGTAAGGCAACAAGCGATACGGAACATAGAGACTTGCGCCAGTTATGATAAAGACAGGTTTGACAAAACGAAAGCAAAGATAGTTAGGTTTAATCTCGGTGACTTTGTGTTACGTAAGAACGAGGAGAGAAACCAAACAAAGCTAGATCCGAAATTCAAGGGTCCATTCGTGATAACGGAAGTTTTAGAGGGGGATAGATATATTTTAAAAACTCTAGATGGCAAACGGTCATATAAGGATAGACACGACAAGTTGAGAAAGATGCCAGATGGTTGTATTCCTGCTGAGTTGGATGTCTGCGGTGATGACAGCGACGGTGATAATAACGATGCGAGCACACTGATCTCTGGGAATCATTAACGCCGCATTGTGGTCATAGTAATATACCCAGTGTAGTGTATGCGCCTTTTATAATTCTCCCAGTGCAGTGTGTGCGCCTTTTATAATTCTCCCAGTGTAGTGTATGCGCCTTTTATAATACTCCCAGTGTAGTGCTTGTATTTTTATAATATCCTCACTGGTGCCCTGCGCTTTCTATAATATCCCCACTGGTGCCCTGCGCTTTCTATAATATCCTCACTGGTGCCTTGCGCTTATTATAATATCCTCACTGGTGCCCTGTGCTTTCTATAATATCCTCACTGGTGTCTTGTGCTTTTTGTTATGCATCCAACGTGGTTATGTGATTCAACAAACTGAGATCTTTGTGTGGAGTCGAAAATGATCTGTTGTGTCATTGCGGTCTGATTGGTGATTTACGGAGTGCAACTGGCACTTTGAATACAAACTATAACACTAATTTGAGTTCTTTTTCATTTCCTTGCTTGTCAAATTTTTGAACAGAGCTTTGTTGCTGAATTGGACCCTTGACTTATTTGGAACATCTAATCGAATGGTAAATAATATCAGTTACACCGAGTCTAATGTTAAAACTCTGTATTTTAGCTGCACACGAGGACGTGTGATAGTCAGTATGGCCGTGTCGGAGATGAAATGAAAACCGGAGCCTTCCCTATGCAATTTTGAGGAAGCCTTTTAATGCTTTAGCCCAGATTTTATCATAACTGTACTAAGTAATTGTCATCTGTAATTGTTTGACATTTGTGAAAAGCGAAAGTGGGTTCGAGGTGACAACTGGTCGCTGAACGTAGACACGGTCACGGGATAAACGTTTTGCCTGACGAAGGTGTGGATCGGTTGTATTGTTCTCCCTAGAAATCACATAGAATTGTACTTTAGAGATGTCGATATAATGGGACACACGTTGTATGAGGAATCAATCTCCAGACAGAAACTGCCTAGCAACGGCGTTTGGATCTTTCTCGATGTTTCCAAGGAGTATATAACAAACTTTTGACAGATATTGCCTAGCAACAACGATTGGAACCTTCTCGATGTTTCCAGCGAGAATATAACAAACAAATGCAGTCGGATTACGAAAAAGATTTTAATCAGAGAGACATTCGTGTGATCGCCTTGGAAAGTGATACATCGAGTAATTTTTTCCGAGTGATTCAGCAAACGTATTTTTTTTGTGTTATAAAATTGTTTAAAGTTTTCCCGTTGACCGTGGATTCGTTTGAACCCCGGATCATTGTTTATAGCGTAAATTAAATTCAATATTTGTAAATTTATCAATCGTTAATTTTCATTATTCGTTAGATTAGTAAATCGTAAGATATATTATTCGTTTCTTTTATTGTTCGATAAAACTTATTATTCTTTAATCTAATTAATAATTTAATTTATCATTTGTTAATCAATCATATCATTTACAAAATTCATTATTCATAATATTTGTAAAACCTTGTTTATTCGTGTAAATATATTCTCTGTTTTGTAAAACAATGGCTAATTCAAACGAAGAATCGTTACGCGCCTTAATTCCTAATGTTAACCCGACATATATATATACGTATATTCATACGAACAATACTTTGTCACTTTAAAGCAATATTAATAAGTAAATGTTTAATTGCGGTAGAATAAGGAAAACGAGCGGCAGACGGAAAATTACTTCGATATTAAACAAAATTAAAGACCCGTTACTATAACTTTGCTGATGATGTTTATGAGCAGCCATGTTAGATTTACACGCGTCACGGCGACAGGAATACTAAGGATCAATGGAAGTCAGGCGCGAGAAATAAATCATGAAAACACATTGTTAACACTTTTCTTTAATAAAATCTGTGCGCAACTAGAAATGTAAAGAATATATATGTATATATATGTAGTATCGTGGACGAAAGGCCTGGGAAATATCGGGCGAACTATGAACAATGTCGCGAGAGCCGAGGCGCCGTCGGGCCCATCAATGTGTCATCGGTCTTTTCAAGTGCATAGTTTCGTGGAAAAGACCTACGTGACCCTGGCTACGAGCGTCTGCGGAACACGTGTGCGGTGGGCCTAGGAAAAGGACAACAGAATGGGACAACGGCCAGAGAGTGTTAGTCGAGAAACAGAGTGCGAGTCGAGGAGCCGAGTGCGAGTCGAGCGGAGACGGAGGTTGCGAGTGGCGTTGCCTAGAGAGTGTGGATTGCGCTGTTTTCTGTACGTTTGGTGTGAATAGTTCAAGTTAAGCAACAATCGTCTTTTTTTGTCTGATTATCATCTCTATTGTCCACTCTTTGTAAACATATTACATCACGATATTACATATTTTGGGGGCTCGTCCGGGATTGGACAAGACAGAAAACGAAACGGTTTAACAGAGCTATTCGAGCTAGTTGTGAATTTACCGGTACGCGGTGCGGTAAAAGACGATATCGTTGACTGTTTAAGTTTGTGTAGTGTGAAAAATGGCAAACGTCGGGGACGAACGATTGTCGGGTGAAGAGGGTTCGACGCTGGAGGAGCTGAGGAATAAGCTCGCGCGAATGAACCTCCCTATATCGGGTGCGAGGTCAGTGCTGATTGCAAGGCTGAATCGGGCGTGTAGGGCTGGACAATCGTATCGTAAGGGATCGACGGGCGGTGAAGAGCTAACCGGTCAACGAGATTTAGAAAATGTACAGAGAGCTGAGCGTGATTATAACGAAGGTGAGGATGTTGAGAAAATGAATACGAAGTAGTTGAAGGAGCGCCTCGCTAGTTTGGGTTTAAAAACGACGGGAAGAAAAGTAGAATTACGCGCACGGCTACAAGCGGCCATGGATGGTAACGACATATCGTCGGAAGAAGAAAGCGACGACGAAAGTGAGGATGAAGATGACAAGAAAAACGCAAGAGGATACAAGAGAGATACGCGAAGGGTGTATCAGGACCGTGACGAATGTTGTCGAAGGGCATGTGTTGATTCGACACTGAGTTTTAGAGACGTCGAAGATGCATTAGAGTCGTTTAGTGGCAACAGAGGTGAAAATGTCGAACGATGGTTCGAGTCGTTCGAGGAAGTCGCTGATACGTGCATGTGGTCGGATGGGCAGAAGGCAGTCTACGCAAGGAAGCTGCTGAAGGGATCAGCGAAAATATTTGCGAGCTTCGAGTGTCATGCCAGGACTTGGCATGAGTTGAAGAGGGGGCTAGTGAAAGAATTTTCGAGGAAAGTCAACAGTGGGCAAGTTCATCAGAAACTTGAAGAAACAAAATAGGAGAGTGATGAAGCATGTTTGGCTTACATGTACCGCATGCTCGAAATAGCCAGCCATGTGGACATGGAGGAGGAAGCAAAGGTGGAATACATAGTGGATGGAATAATAGACGACGAGAACAATAAGGCTGTATTGTACGGCGCTACGTCAATCAAAGAGTTGAGGAAGAGGTTAGTGATGTACGAAGAGCAGAATAGTCGCAGAGCAAAGTCGATTGTGAAGCCGGCTAAAACCCAGAAGAACGGGAAGCCCAGTCAATCTGTAGATGCAATGAAGAAAAGAAGATGCTTCATTTGCGGTAGTGAGGATCATCTAAGTGTTAAGTGTCCGGAGAGGGGAGAAGGTGTTAGGTGTTTCAAGTGCAGCGGATTTGGACATATTGCAGCGAGGTGTACGGCACAACCGAAAGAGACTTGCGTAGTGTCAAGATCCGAAAAGGGGAAGTATGTGAAGGAAGTGGCGATAGATGATTGTAGGTTTGTGGCACTAGTGGATACGGGTAGTGATCTCACGTTCATTCGATCAGACGAGTATGCGAGGTTAGGGTCACCACCGCTAGGTAAATGCAAGTTTAAGTTCGACGGTTTTGGTTCCGCTGGCAATGAGACCTGGGGTGAATTCACTAAGGTAATGACGGTTGATGGGTGTAAACTGCCAATCACTTTGCACATTGTCTCAAACAAAATATTGACGAAGCACGGCCTGTTGTTAGGCACTGATTTTCTGGATCAGGTAGAGTTACGGGTTCAACGGGGCGAAGTGACTTTCTTGCGGCTTGACGAACAGACTAACAAAGACGTGTCGGATGTGTTTAGAATTAACGTAGTAGAACAGACTGACGAAACAGACCTAACACACGTACAGGAACCGCATTATCGTGAAGCGATTCGAGATATCGTTAGGGGGTATAGGCCGGAGAAGAAGCGAGACGTCGGAATAACCGCAAAAGTAGTTTTGGAAAGCGACAAGCCGGTAGCGCGAAGACCGCGAAGACTGGCGCCGTCGGAAAGAAAGGAAGCGTGGACAAACGAGGGTGTCATCAAATCGTCAGACTCGGAGTATGCGAGTCCGATAGGTGTAGTTAGAAAGAAAGATTTGTGTGTGCGTGTGGCTAGATGGGCCTTGTTACTAGGCGAGTTTAAGTATCAGGTGTGTCATCGGCCGGGGAAAAGTATGCAGCATGTAGATGCTCCGAGTAGGAACCCCCTGCCGAGCACTATGTATGTAACGGAGAGTGAAGACGGGCTGATTGCACGGTTGAGAAGGGCACAGAACAAGGACATTGAAGTCCGTAGGATTTTGGACGCCGCAACGTGCAGTCAAGCCGATGGGCAGGTAGTAAGAAACAATATTTTGTATAAGGAGTGTGAGGACGATGTGCTAATAGTAGTATCGAAGGCGATGTGGGCTCAGGTAGTCAGGCAAGCGCACGAGCGTGGGCATTTCGAGGTTACCAAAACAGAAGCTATGGTCAAGAAGGACTTCTGGTTCAAGGGGTTACGCGAAAAGGTGGAACACGTGGTATCCAACTGCCTTGACTGTAGCCTAACCGAGCGAAACATAGGTAAGCTAGAAGGGAACCTGCGAAATTACAAGAAAAGAAGAAAGCGTGTGAAGCAATACCGAAGGAAGGACCCGCACATACCTCGATTTTATGAAACCTTGGGTCCTAAACGCCGAAAGTGACGCATCTGATGACAGCGAGATAGAAGGCAACATCTGAGGGCAGATGTTATTGCAGGATGGCCGAATGTAGTATCGTGGACGAAAGGCCTGGGAAATATCGGGCGAACTATGAACAATGTCGCGAGAGCCGAGGCGCCGTCGGGCCCATCAATGTGTCATCGGTCTTTTCAAGTGCATAGTTTCGTGGAAAAGACCTACGTGACCCTGGCTACGAGCGTCTGCGGAACACGTGTGCGGTGGGCCTAGGAAAAGGACAACAGAATGGGACAACGGCCAGAAAGTGTTAGTCGAGAAACAGAGTGCGAGTCGAGGAGCCGAGTGCGAGTCGAGCGGAGACGGAGGTTGCGAGTGGCGTTGCCTAGAGAGTGTGGATTGCGCTGTTTTCTGTACGTTTGGTGTGAATAGTTCAAGTTAAGCAACAATCGTCTTTTTCTGTCTGATTAACATCTCTATTGTCCACTCTTTGTAAACATATTACATCACGATATTACATATATACAATTAATTAAAAAGGGGGAAATATAGAATTAAAATACATATATTTAACAAACATAAAATAGATATCACATTTAAAATATATATATGTCGGATCAGGATTCGAATTGTGGGCGCGCGACGACTCTTCATGTGGACTAGCCATCGTTTCACAAAGCCGAGATTTTATTTACACGTATATACAGGTCTATCACTAAGCTTAACAAATAATAAGTACAACTAATAATAAGTCTAACAAACACTAAGCCTAATGAATAATACGATCTACGAATAATTAAATTAACTAATACTATTAGCAATGTTTGAGTTCAAACGAATCCACGGTCACCGGGATAACTCCTTACTAAGCGAAACTAACTTAGACGCAAATGCGATCGTCGAAAATGCTCGATGTATCACTCTCCAAGGCAATCGCAAGAATGCCAGCCTCGTGGAGATTTTTCTCCCTGTACGATTGCATTTTGTTTTCTATCCCCGTTTGGAAGCATCGAGAAGGTTCCAAACGCCGTTGCTAGGCACACTCGTTGGAAGCATCGAGAGAGTTCCAAACGCCGTTGCTAGGCAGTTTCTGCCTGGAGTTTTGGTTACTAAATACAATGTATGTCCCATTGCATCGGCACCTCCGAGGCAACATCACACGTGGCTCGGCCCGCTCTCGAGGCCGCATGCCGCCACAACCACACTTCTCGGAAAACACATACAACCACTCCAGACCTCCGTTAGATAAAACATCCATCCCGTGACCGTGGCTACGTTCAGCGACCGATTGTCACCTCGAACCCAATCTCGCTTATTACAAATCTTAAACAATTACAACTATAATAAAATCTAGGCTAAGGTACTAGAGGATGTTCCCAAAATTTCCAAGGAAGGGCTTCGGCTTTCCTTTCATCTCCGACACGGCCATCCTGACTATCACACGTCCTCGGGTGTACCTTCGTCAACAAAACAAAAGGAAACAAGATTAGTGTCATTGTGATTAGCATTCAAAGTGCCAGTTGCATTCTGCGTGCTTTCAGTCGGGTCGTAATGACATGACGGACCATTCTCGATTTCACACCCAAATGGGTCTCATCCTTCGAATCGCACATACTCTCAAAGTTCGTTACATAACCAGCTTCGTAACACGATCGCTGTCAACACTAGACCGCCTCCAGCCTCGTGACATTGTCACTGTCGGTACTAGACCAGCTCCAGCTTCGTGACATCGTCGCTGTCGGTACTAGACCAGCTCCAAATCCGTGACATTGTCGCTGTCGGTACTAGACCAGCTCCAACCTCGTGACATTGTCGCTATCGGTACTAAACCAGCTCCAACCTCGTGGCATTGTCGCTGTCGGTACTAAACCGGCTCCCAGCTTCGTGACATCGTCGCTGTCGGTACTAAACCGGCTCCCAGCTTCGTGACATCGTCGCTGTCGGTACTAAACCGGCTCCCAGCTTCGTGACATCGTCGCTGTCGGTACTAAACCGGCTCCCAGCTTCGTGACATCGTCGCTGTCGGTACTAAACCGGCTCCCAGCTTCGTGACATCGTCGCTGTCGGTACTAAACCGGCTCCCAGCTTCGTGACATCGTCACTCCCAGTGCCTGACCGCACTGAACTCCGTCCCATGGCCGCACCTGGGCTCATATAATTCTACGATCCTCTGGGATCGGGGTACTCACATCGCCATGGTCACTGTTCTCGTCATCACAACAGACATCCAACTCCGCAGGAATGCGACTATCCGGCATTTTCCTTAACCTGTCATGACTGTACTTGTATGACCTTTTCCCATCCAGTGTTTTCAAGGTATATCGGTCTCCTTCCAGGACCTCCGATATCACAAACGGACCCCTGAATTTTGGATCCAATTTTGTCTGGTTCCTTTCTTCATTTTGGCGTAGTACCAAATCACCAGGATTAAACCTAACTACTTTAGCTTTGGTTTTATCGAATCTCTCTTTGTCATACCTAGCACTAGTTTCCATCTCTTTTATTGCCTGTTGTCTTACACTGGAGATATCTATTTCTTTTTCCTCGATGTTATCAGGTAGTAATAAGTCATACGGTCTTGCTGCTCTACCAATCAATAACTCTAAAGGACTCGATTTGGTTACGCGGTTGATGGTGCAATTCAAAGCCAATTGCATCTCCCCGATCGCGTCTTGCCATGAACGCCCGGTCGTTTCTACCGTTGTGAACATATTTTTTAACGTGCTCATAACACGTTCTACTTGCCCATTGGCCCTACTTGCACCGGTCGCGATCAAATGAACTTTGATTTGTTTGCTTGCACAGAATTCTTGAAATTCCCGGCCCGTGAAACATCTACCCTGATCTGCTATTATCCGACAGGGACTACCGAACAAAAACACGGCGGACTTAAGTGCCTGGATAACGCTGAGCGAATCCAATTTGCGTGTGTGATATAAGTGCACGAATTTCGTAAAGGCATCGATCAAGACGACGACATACTCTTTCGAGTCATTCTTGCCACTCAGCTTGCCCGTTATGTCCATATGCACCGTATGCCACGGTATGCCGGTCTTAGGTATAGGATGCAGTTCAGCCTGTATTTTACCTGAACTAGCCTTCGAAACTCTACAAGCATGGCAGTTCTCGACAAACTTGCGAACATACTTCGCCATTCCCTCGAACCAATAATACTCATAGAGCTTCTCGAGCGTTTTATCCCATCCTAAGTGCATAATTGACTGATGCACATGGTTGATGACGGACCATCTAAAACCTCTCGGAACAATGGGTAAGCAAAGGGTTCTGCCCTTTCGTTGTACTTTACGGTAAAGTGTACCGGATCGCAGTTCGTAGGTATTCGCGATATCTTCCGCGAGCTCTTCGTTCTGTAATTTATTAACGATTTCGGAGATTTGCGGATCGCGACGTTGTTCCGCTAATAGCCAATCTTCGGAGATCTCGGCCAGATTAATCTCTTTCTCTGCGACCTTGTCTATCATACGGCGATTCAAGTCTACGGGGTTTCGCGAAAAGAAATCTACGTGGGCCATTCGTTTACCCTCTCGATACATGATGTCAAAATCGAATGTTTGCAAATAAGCCCACCACCTATAAACCCGGTCGTTTAAGTTTACTTTGTTGCTGGAGGCTTTCAAAGAATTACAGTCCGTAACTACTAAGAATTTCCGTCCATGTAAGTAGTGTCGGAAATGCTTAACGGCGCTTACTACTGCTAGTGTCTCCAGTTCGTACGAATGATACCTAGATTCCGCGGGACTGGTCCTTTTACTATAATATTCGATGACTCTGTTTTCCTTTTCGACTCTATGCATTAAAATAGCTCCATACCCCTCCGAACTAGCGTCGGTATGTAGCTCTATGGGCCGATTGGGATCAAATATCATTAACACCGGCGCGTCGGTCAGAACGGAAATTATCTGTTGTCTTATCTTTTCGTGCCTGTCCGTCCAAGTTATGTGCTTGTTACTAGAAGTGAGTGCGTACAAGGGTTTCATCACTTGCGAAAATTTAGGAATAAATTTTCGGAAGTAAGAGGCCAAACCTATAAACTGCCTAAGCTGTGTGACGGTCGACGGTGCAGGTAAAGAATTCAAAGCTTGTATTTTTCCCGGGTTTGGACGAACTTCTCCGTTACGAATTACATATCCCAAATAAAGTACCGACGTCTTCAGAAAAGAACATTTAGCGAAATTGAAAGAAAATCCGGCGTTTACGAGAGTGTTTAGTACAGTGTGCAACCTTTCTAGAGCTTGATCTATTGAGTCGGCGATTATTAGAACGTCGTCCAAATAAACAACGACATACGAATAAGCGAGGTCGCCTAAGGCCTTGAAAATGGCTCTCTGGAAAACGGCTGGTGCATTTTTCAACCCAAACGGCATCGTCACGTATTCGTATTGACCGTCGGGGGTAACGAACGCAGTATATTCCGTCGAGTTAGGGTGAATGGGGATCTGGTGAAATCCGCTAGCCATGTCCAGGCTAATGAAGTACCTCGCACTCTGCAATCTCGCGATTTGGTCAGCAATAAGGGGTAAGGGATACCGATCCGCGACCGTATTTTTATTCAGCGCTCGAAAATCTACGCACAATCTGTCTGAACCGTCCTTCTTCTTCACGAGTATTATAGGGCTCGCGAACGGCGAATTACTAGGTTTTACAATTTGTGCTTTAATTAACTCGTCTATCCTCTCGCGTACTATTCTTCGCTCTTCCACGCTAAGCCTGTAAGGGCTTCTCTGCACGGTGACGTTGGGATCGATTAGCCGTATTTCCAACTGGCCCGTACTGACGCGAGTACGCGGGAAACCCGTAATGAATGATTCTTTAAATTTTTCGAGAACAGAGATTAATCGATCTTTATAATTACCGATCACATCAGTGTCAACCTCGTTAATGTTGACCGCATCTTCCGCGACTTTACCACAAGCGTTAACGACCTTTGTTTTACAAATAACAAGGCTATCTTGCGCGATATTTACGTCGAATCCCTGGCTCAAAATCTCGCGACCAATCATGATGTCGTTTTAGGTAATCGTCAGCAAGGACATGAAAAACTATCTCCAATGTAAGATCGTTAATACGAACAGTGGACAAAATCTGAAGTGTACTCTTAACACAAGTATTCCCGATCCCCCGCATCACTACCACATCGGTTATTCTTTTACCCGAAAATTTCGAGGCTAGGGACTCTTTGATTAACGAACACTCGGCCCCAGAATCAAAGTAAAATGGATACGACTCACCCAGATGGCTTAATCTACCAGCCGGAGCTTCTACTACACAGGAGTCGATCCGGCGTTCGTCAATGGAATCGTAGTTTCTTTTCCGCGATGATGGGCAATTAGGCGCGATATGTCCCTCCTCGTGGCATTTGAAGCAGGTCACCTTCGACGATGCGGCTGGTCGTTTTTCCTTCGGGTTTCGTATATCCTGCTCCTTCCCCGTTTGTGTTTGCAGGCGACACTCCGTTCTCCTATGCCCGTGAGCACCACAGCGGTAGCACTTAATCCGAGGAACTGATAGCCTGCTGCGTTTAGCTTCAGGTTCCGTTAGTGAATTTCTTGGCGAAAATGTCGGCTGATCGTTGTAAGGGAGAATCCTCATTTCATCATGAAATTGGTCCTCCGTCCTGATATTATTCGCGAGCGTTAGTCGCCGAAAGCGTCGATCTTGTGAACTCAGCATATAAAGGGCGAAGGCATTGATCACTTCGGGCATCGTTAGATCTTGCAACTTCATCTGCAGCATGGAGCGGAGGCGACTACCGTACGCTCCCGGAGATTCGGTCTCCGACGGTCGTTCTCTGGATATCCTTATTAACGCCGAAGCGGCTGTCTCTCTGCCACCAAAACGCGAAAGAAATTGTTCCTTGAACGTTGGCCAGGTAAGCTTTCCACCGCGTACCATTTGTGAAAGCCAATGCGCAGCAGAACCCCTTAGGGCGCGATTTAGAGCGGAAAGTAACGCACTCTCTTGCATCGGGTGGTCTTTCAAAATCAGATCAGCATGAGAGCACCACGCGGATGGATCGGCGCCCGCGCCTTCGGGGTCAAAACGTGGTAACGTTGCATCCTTAGATTCCGTACTCGGTCGTTGCTCCCCCGGTTTGTGCGCTAGCGTCTGAATTAACTCGCGCACAAGGTCCATTTGCTCTTGTAGCACTTTAAACGGTACTGATCCCACTTCTGATGTCGGATCAGGATTCGAATTGTGGGCGCGCGACGACTCTTCATGTGGACTAGCCATCGTTTCACAAAGCCGAGATTTTATTTACACGTATATACAGGTCTATCACTAAGCTTAACAAATAATAAGTACAACTAATAATAAGTCTAACAAACACTAAGCCTAATGAATAATACGATCTACGAATAATTAAATTAACTAATACTATTAGCAATGTTTGAGTTCAAACGAATCCACGGTCACCGGGATAACTCCTTACTAAGCGAAACTAACTTAGACGCAAATGCGATCGTCGAAAATGCTCGATGTATCACTCTCCAAGGCAATCGCAAGAATGCCAGCCTCGTGGAGATTTTTCTCCCTGTACGATTGCATTTTGTTTTCTATCCCCGTTTGGAAGCATCGAGAAGGTTCCAAACGCCGTTGCTAGGCACACTCGTTGGAAGCATCGAGAGAGTTCCAAACGCCGTTGCTAGGCAGTTTCTGCCTGGAGTTTTGGTTACTAAATACAATGTATGTCCCATTGCATCGGCACCTCCGAGGCAACATCACACGTGGCTCGGCCCGCTCTCGAGGCCGCATGCCGCCACAACCACACTTCTCGGAAAACACATACAACCACTCCAGACCTCCGTTAGATAAAACATCCATCCCGTGACCGTGGCTACGTTCAGCGACCGATTGTCACCTCGAACCCAATCTCGCTTATTACAAATCTTAAACAATTACAACTATAATAAAATCTAGGCTAAGGTACTAGAGGATGTTCCCAAAATTTCCAAGGAAGGGCTTCGGCTTTCCTTTCATCTCCGACATATATATGTCGGGTTTACATTAGAATTAGGGATAGGGGCGTGAAACGAATCTTCGTTTGGGTTACACGTTGTCGTTATGCAATGGAGAAGACATTGACTAGTGCAAATACGATTATTATAGAACCGGACAAGTAACCGCGGTAGTTAGGTGCTCGAGAAACTAATGACAATGATCCTAGGTTCAATAACGAATCCGCGGTCGACGGGATGATAGATGAACGTACTCACAAAATCTAAGTCGGACGCGTAATATTCACTGGTCGTAAAGAGTTACTCCTTTCATCAATGAGATCGCGAGAAAGAATGTCTTTCCCGTCCCGATCATGCCACAGAGGAAAACTATAATGGGGTGTGTCTAAGGACACGAGATCATCGGATTCGTCGAGAAAAGCCTTCGTTCAGAAAGTAAGGGAAATTGGCGTTGCTGCTAATTGGTCAATCTCCATATCGGTGGTTAGAAAAAGGTGCTAGCCGCCCTCGAGGGAAAGTTGCTAGTGGGAGACGCCGCTCGTTGAAAAATATGTCTCCCCTATCTTCCCGTAGTTGGGACAAAGACCGTTTGTCTGTTTGAAGGACTTTAGTTGACTAAATCTTAAGATTTATAACGGCCCTCGAGCTAGCCGAACATGTACTGCGGAGACGCATCGACATCTGGCAATCATCTTACTCGAAGAATAGGGTCTGCGTGTGGCGAGCCACAGGACAGAAACCGTTGGAATGTTTACTGTCGCGTGTCGCCACGAATATTTCTTTTAAGGAGAGCTATAGAATTACTCCATACCTTTGTTAGACAAAGCGTTCATCCCGTGACCGCGGCTACGTTCGGCGACTGACTGTCGCCTCGAGCCCAAGCTCATTATCACGACTCTCGAACAATTACAATCGGGTTGAATAACTACAATTGTTCAATTACAGCTATAGTAGACTCTAGGTTACAATGTTGCGGGATTATCCAAAATTCCAAAGGCTCCGGTGTTCTTTCATCTCCGACATATATATATATATATATATATATATATATATATATATATATATATATATATATATATCATACATAAAAACAAAAGACGTTAAAAGGAAAACAATAATAATAAGGAACCTCTGATGGAAATGCCTCCGCAAACATTGTTCGAACGTCGATCACCGAAACCTAGGGAAACAACAAGAAAGGGGAAACATCAAAATCGCAAAAACAATCATAAGCGTGCCCCCAGCGGACCACCACCCCGTGGGGGATGGCATTATAAATAAGCAAAGCAACGTAGAGCAGGAGCACTACGATAGTTATCATTTAGCGATTAACATTATTATTCTGGTAAACATTCTTATTACGCTCGTTATTCTTCGCTCATTATTATAGTGATCACTGTTATTACCGTTCATTATTCTTTGTTCATTATTATTGCGATCTTCGTTATTACGGTCCATAATTATTTTGTTCACTCTTTGTTAATTATTTGTTACTACGTTCGTTATTGCGCTCATCTTTAGAAATTTTGTATAGTATTTTGCGCTCCGGGGCCTATAGTTTTCCGTCAAGAAAAGAGAGCCGCGACTAAGTAAAAAAAAAATTTTATCTGAACGCGCATTGTAATTGCGGTATTAATCTAGTCAGTAAATTGTTCTGTCCGTATCGAAATAGAAAAATAAAGTAAACGTTGATAGTAAACTATATTCGAGTTCAAGTAATAAACCCAGTAAAACCTTCGACGACCAACGGAGCAGCTGAGCTAAATGGCGCCAGACAGCGCCTACTCCTCAAGGTAAGAAAATTAATTTTGAGAATTTCCTTCTTCTCTGATAATTTCGTTGCCCTCGAGAATCGAATTAGAACTTCGTATCATCGGTCTCGTTTTATTTTCGTGAACAGTTTCGAAGATAGAATCATTGTTCAAACTTTAAACAAAAGAGTTGTCCGCTGTGTCGGCTTGTGCGAACGGTATTTTCAGCTACTGAACCACCCACTGATCTTCGCATTCCTCCTCCCATTGTTGGCAAAATATTGCCCGTCTTTGGGCAAGGCTTGCGAAATCACACAAATCCCGCACAGAAGGGACTATTAAATACATCGTCGAGGTCAATCGAAAATTAAAAGCAATACCGGCATTGCTAATAACCGATATTCTTGCCATCGTTGCATGCGACTGTAAGAGAGAAATAGCAGAACAATTTCCCTTCGGAAATTTAACCAAAGGATCGTTCGCTGTGTTGGCTTGTGCAAACGGTGTTTTCGATTATCAAAAACACCCGTCGATCTTCGCATTCCTCCTCCCACTGTTGGTAAAATACTACCCGTCTTTGGGCAAGGCTTGCGAAATCACACGAGTCCCACACAGAGAGGGTCGTTAGAATCATCCTCGACTATTAAACTCGAAAGGCAAGGAAATCGTGGTAACGGAATCCATCGTAGTAAATGAATTGAGTTTCGGTTCTAACGGCAAACTATTACAGTGAAATTAAAAGAGAAGAAGAAGTCGAACGTAAAAATAAATTTATATAAAACAACGAAAATCTCAAATTCCTATCCAATCCAGCAACGCTAAAAATATATATCCGGCTAATAAATATATATATAAAGGTAATAATCTAAGCAATTCTACATTCAAATAAAATCCGTTCAACGAGGACAAATAATTATTAATCCCAGCTTTAATCCTCTCCCGTGCCAATATTCCTGCACATAGCAGGTCAGCCGAAAAGTGAAATTCGTTACCAGTTGCATTAAGCATCAGTTAACGCTACCCATTAAACGAAAAATAATAAAAATAAAATATTTTGAAATAGTCCTTAGACTATTTCTGGTGGCAGCAACTACCGTATTAATTAGAAATCTAAACCAGTATTACATACACAATAATATCATTTCAATTTATCTTCCTTCAGACTAAATTCAAACTCAACAACAAAAAAAAATTTTCAGTAAACTCTAAATTTAAAATTTGATCGATGTCAATAAACTAATACGTAACATTAATAGATATATAGTAAATATTTTGGTGGCAGCGGTGGGATACGCTTCACGGAGGATTAAAGTTGGTTTAAACGGTTCGATACGCTCCACAGAGAACTAAGGTTGTCACGTTTGTCAATAAAATATATATTTGAGAAACAATGGCGACTAAATTAAAATCGTTGGACAAAGACATGATCTCGATGTTATCGGAAAAACTTAAAGCATGGGATGCGAATTTTCGCAACATGAGTACAACAATGAATAAATTACAAGACGATGTGCGTTCACTGAAAATAAAAAAGGAAATCAAGACACCCGTATCATCGCCGATAATTTCGCAAGCGACAATACCGATAGAAGTTAATCCCCAATCAATTAAGTTAAAAGATGCAATAGAGACAGTACCAGTGTTCGACGGACATCGACCCTCGGTATTTCGATTTTTAAGAGCATGCGAGCGCGCGCGAAACATGGTTCCTAGGCATCAAGAATCTCAGTTAGTAAAATTATTAACAAATAAGCTTCGCGGGCACGCGTTTCTCGCCATAGAAGACACAGAAATAATAAGTTTAAACGATTTCGGGAATAAATTAAAAGATATGTTCGATCCGGGAAAAACGGTTAACGAATATAAAGGGGAATTAGCTACAATATTTCAACGACCGGGAGAAGATATTTTGGACTACATAGGGCGCGTCAAAGATCTCAGACTGGCAATAATGAACGGGGAAAGGTACGAGTACGGCACCGTATTTCAAGATAGGATAGATCGAGACACGAGGGAAGCTTCCGTTAAGGGGCTCCCAAACGAGGTGTATTTACGAGTAAAAATAGCAGGATACCAATCCTTGGACGATGCGTACCGCCAAGCCGTGAAAGCAACGCGAGAATTAAAACAAGCGAACGATAGATTTCGATACCAACATCCGACACCTTCGAATAATTATAACCGAAACAACCGCCAGGACTGAAGATTTGTACCGCCGTCGCGGAAACACCTAAACAACCCGGGAATAGAAGAAAATGTCAGGAGAGAAACAAGAGCAATAACTTGGGAAGAAAAACGCACAAATAAATACCTCGATAGAGATCTAAATCAAAAGAGAGATGCTGATCATTTCAACCAACCAACTTTTCAATGCAAACACCACTCCGTTGCTGTGATAAGGGATAATGTCACGTTAAATAATAAGAGGACGCACGGTGGCATAGATAGGATCATGGGTGAGAAATTTTCTGAGTTACCAAACAAGATAAATAATATCAGTGCCAAAGAACCTTCAGACGAAGCAGAAACTAGGAAATTGAACGACGAGACGACAGGCAACGCTTATCCACTGCCTAATATCACAGAGATATTGGACCCGCTGGGAAGTGCGAATTGCCTCTCCACGTTCGACTTGGCAAAGATACAAAAGCAAGACTCCACGAATTTCGTGAATGTCTCAACCATAATAGGAAAAGAGATAGCGAGTGTATCTCACTCAAAAACTTCTATAAAACCATCAGAAGGAAACTTTATCGAACTCAAAGCCAAATCATTAAATTGCAAAGAAGATCACACTATAGAAAATAAAAATATAGCTATCCCTAAATCCAAAACAGAATCTATAAGCAAAAAGGTTTGTAATAAAAATTCAAAGAATAATTCTAAATCTACCGAAAATATTCTTAAACGTTCCATACAAATAAATAATAATTTAATTAAAATAAGCACTTCCAGTGAAACTATTTATCCTGAAAAGGTAGAGAAAAATCAAGGTGTTGGGAATAAAGTAAATAAAGAAGGAAAAAGGGTAACTAAGGAAAAGGATTCTAAACATTTTCAAGCTGATGAAACGCAAGTTCAACGAGCTCAAAGAAATCAAAAGGGAGAAAATAGGGAATCATCAGTCGAAGATATATATAAAAACTTGAATAAATACGCTAGCCATTGGATTATAATTGGATTAAAAATACTTTATTGGTTACTACATCTAATATTTGACGTAGGCAACATAGTAAGTAATGCTGATCTTATGATTCCCCCAGGAAAATATAGATAGTATCACACTATACTATATACAAAATATTTTTGGGTTAATATGGCTGCGGCACTTTCAAAAATTTGGATTTTGAATGCTATTAACAAGCAATTGGATAATTGGATCGATGTCAGTAAACTTGCGTCTTGGCGCAAAATAAAAACTAAAATGAAGGAAAGGAACGAAATTCTCCCCGCACAAATTAGTTTCGGACATCTAGCCAGAGAACCTGTCGGTGAAGTAACAATCGAAGAGAACATGGAACCAACATGCGCAGAATATCTCGAAGATCTGTTCAATAAAATTAACACTGTACAACGAATGGCAAGAGAAAATTTGATAAAATTCAAACTAAGACCAAAAGAATATTACGATCGACGAATCAACCCTCAAGATTTTAAAATAGGAGATTCGATATATCTACTAAAAGAACCCAGTAAAGGAAAATTCTCCGATCAATATACTGGACCACACAAAGTGCTAGAAATCTTGCAGAACCAAAACGTCAAGATTGAAGTAAAAGGGATTCCGCGAACGGTGCATTTAAACAAGTTGAAACTGGCGCATAATCGAAATAAGCAATGAATAAAGCGATTTCATTGGACAACGTAGTGCGGTAGTATATGTTATAGTGCTGTTCGTCGAATAATGCAGATATCGAACACCTAAAAGGAAAAAGGAAAATTATTATACGTGTTTCAATTATTGCTTAAATATAAAACGTGTTAACTCAATGAACAATTAACTAGCGAAAGTGAAAGTTACCTTGTGAACAAGTGATCAACACACAAGAAAGTGTACGTGCAATTATAAGTTATGGATCGTTGTTCGTGGAACACAATGTATGACAGCTACCTAAAATAAGTGAATAAATTAGTTTCAATTGTCTCAGTGCAAAATACAAGGTTACTAAATGTTATAACTATATTATGGATAAATCAAAAGGAGGTGTGACACTGTTCGTCGAACAATACAGATAGCGAAAACCTAAAAAGAAAAAAGGAAAATTATTATGTGTACTCCAATTATTGTTTGAATATACAACGTGTCGATTCAGTAAATAATTAAAAGAGGAAAAGTGAAAGTTACCTTGTAAACAAGTAATCATCATACAAGAAGGTCTACGTGCAAAATAGGTTATGGCTCCCAGCTTGCGGAACACCATGCACCAGCTGAAAATAAACGAACGAATTAACTCCAATTGCCGTAATGCAAAGAGCAGCATCGCTAAATGTTATAACGGTGCTGTGGAGGCGTGGCACTGTTCGTCGAATGACACAGATAGCGGAAACTTGGAAAAAGAAAAGAAGTTTATTACGAGTGCTCCAATTACTGTTTGAATGTAAAACGTGTTAGTTCAACGAATAACGAAAACAGTGAAAGTGCAACTTACCTCGTGAACAATCAATCACCATACAAGGAAGTGTACATGCATGGATTTCGCAGATTAACAAGAAGAAATAAAATAGCTGATAAATATAGAAAGTGGTTAGAAAATAATTAAGATAGATTAATTGAGAGTTAGTAATAAATATAACCGGAGTAAAAGGATATTTTATTATGTATTAATCTACGTAGTATTGTTATATTATTATATCTAACATGTAGAAGTGGATTTTGTAATGCACAATAGCGGTCGCACACACAATGTATTATACACATATTAAATTAAATGAATTAAACAGTACCTTTATAGCCACAGATATAAGACGATTGAAGGCAACCGTAGTAGGTATCCAAGGCATATCGAAGAATTGGATGACGTTGTGGGAATGATCCAGGTAAGTGACGCAGCATCGAATGAGTAGAATCTGAAGAATTACAGACAATGTTAATCTAATAAATAAATTTTAACCACTAATAAGGGAACTAATTCATATCATACATAAAATAATAACAAATAGCAAGTACATGCAATAATAAATTAATAGGGAAAATAAGAAGGGTCAATAAACACAGAAATGGGTTAGAAATTAATCAAGATAGACTAACTAAATATTAACGATAAGACATGACTGAACTCGGTGCAAAAGAATAAAGTTATGCTACACGAAATAACTGGTAACACAATACACAAAACAATATTACAAAACACTACTAAATAAGATTATAGTGATTAACAATTAATTAGTTATTTCAACAACACGTTGCTGTTGACATTAAACCAACGCCATACCAAAGAGACACGCGAGCGACCATGTTGAAAAATTCGTCGCGCGCACATACAAATAACAGCTAATGCAACATAATACAGCATCATAATAGCAATGTTAGGTACTAATAAAAAAAAAAAAAAAAAAAAAAAAAACAACACAAGAAAAGGGGGAGAGAGTTAAGGAAAATATATATAATAAATAACAACTAACATAATTATAACATATTATATATGTATTATATTATATACAGGGATACAGTATTCGTACAAGGGAACAGATCCAAAAGAAAATTATATAAACAATATATATATATATATTAACTATTTTTATATGTGTGTACAGAACTGATGGCGAACTCATCAACCATTCTCTGAACGACGGATGGAAGAACATGAATAGCAATCCGCACAGTGGAACTGTAAAGTATTGGTACGCCACTCACGAAACCAAGTACTGATGCTATCCACCTGTAAATAAACAACATTTATAACTATGCATATAATTTTCACTTATGTTTACCAATATATATATACACGCACGTTGTAAAGTAGGCGATATTTATAACATTCACTTCCATTGATAATGCAAGTGACTCATAAAATTAAGCCGTCATATTTACCATTGCACGCACATATATATATATACTCGAAGACAAGGTACATTTGTAATATTTATTCCTATTGATAATATATACTTATATATTTATAACAATAAAACAAATCTCATTCATACTACTTACCAGTACGTATGCATATATGTATATAATTATAACTCAAGTAGCATTCATGATATTTATTTTTACTGATAACATGTACGTAAAACCTAAAATAAAACAAGGTTTTAACAATAAAAAAAAAGAAAAAAAAGAGAGAAAAATACATATAAATATAAAAATTTTCTTTTCCATATATATACATATATTAATAATGATAAAAGGTTATTCTTATTTCTGATAAACTCGAAAGTAAAACGACAAATGACAACATTATACCATGATGTACTGACACGAAGACACAACACACAGAAGAAACTAATAGAGAACGCTTTAAGCTTGGCAAACTTACCGCCCGATGAATTTGCATACACCACAACCAAAATCCAGGACACATGGCTTTGATCGCAGGAGAAGCGGTCCATATAGTCAAGTGCATTCCGGTACAAGTAAAGGTATGACATACAACAAAATGCTACTCGGAACTACCCGTCTGGCAAAGGAATCGCACCACAGGAACTCCGCCCGGACGTGCGCCAAACGCGGCGATATTCAGCACCATCGTCGTTGGCCACGAGCGGAATATATACCCAAAAAGACCTCGATGCACTACGGGACCACGTCATGTTCCCGGCAGAAAAATCTGCAGTCTTGAACGCATTGGCCAGAGGAGCAACAGGAAAAACAATCGTCCCTGGAACAGTAAACATCCTGGGAATGATGGACAAAAACACATTAACGACAATAGCGAAAAATACCGTATCAAGCTTATGGACTGGTTTTATGGAATTTGGAACTGTCAGTGCAGCAATATTTGGAATACTCACAATATTTAAACTAATCAAGACAATAATAGATATAGCCGCACACGGATACCAGTTACGTGAAACTTACGAATGTGGAGCAATATGCGGCCCAGTCACCCACCCGCTACTACACCTCAAAAGAAGACGAAATATCGATGATCAAACAGCACAACCTCAAGGGATATCGATAACACCGGTAGTCATTCAACTACCAACGACACCTGCGTCCGCCTTGAGCGAACTCAGAGATACCATTAGTCAAATTTCCTATGGAAATTTGAACTCCAAGGGCGGGGGTGTCACGTCCCGCGCTCCGCACGCGCCGTAACAAGAACAAGAAGACCATTCTATACAAACACGCGAATGAGGATTTGAATGCACAAACGAACACGCGGCACCACGAAACGAAAGGAAGGATTAACAAAACGAGGGCGATTAACAAATCCAACCAATAAACAAAATACATAATACAAACAATTCTAAATAAACCAGAAAATAAGAATAACTACAAAAGGGGAAAATAATTGAAACGCCAGGAATATATATATATATATAAATATATTTCAATCAATCAATTTGGAGAGTTACATATAAGTATAAACATATATCCCGAACATGTAATAACCTAATAAATATTAGAGACAGTGCTTCCAATACTATGCAATAAATACAATATTATCAATTTATGAAATATAAGTATACATGAAGTCAAAAACTAATAGTTTAACGAATACATAAAACATACAATATTGTATTATTAAAGAAATGAAAGTTACATTGTCAGAAATATATATATGTGTGCGAATTCTATCAAACCGATAATCTAAGATACATACTTAAAACTAGCCTACATTCAAGTAAAGGATAAATAAATAATTGACATTTCATTTCGTATGAATATTACACTGCCAAGAGAAATATGCATATGAATACGTATATATATATATACACACACACATATATATATGTGTGTGTGTGTGTGTGTGCGCGCGCGTATGTTTTATATTATCGAATACTCTATAAAATAAACTACTCAAAGAAATAAATAACGCAATCGAAGAATTACAAAACATTAGCCATATTAAAATGACACACAACATAAATATATATATACGTATATTCATACGAACAATACTTTGTCACTTTAAAGCAATATTAATAAGTAAATGTTTAATTGCGGTAGAATAAGGAAAACGAGCGGCAGACGGAAAATTACTTCGATATTAAACAAAATTAAAGACCCGTTACTATAACTTTGCTGATGATGTTTATGAGCAGCCATGTTAGATTTACACGCGTCACGGCGACAGGAATATTAAGGATCAATGGAAGTCAGGCGCGAGAAATAAATCATGAAAACACATTGTTAACACTTTTCTTTAATAAAATCTGTGCGCAACTACAAATGTAAAGAATATATATGTATATATATACAATTAATTAAAAAGGGGGAAATATAGAATTAAAATACATATATTTAACAAACATAAAATAGATATCACATTTAAAATATATATATATATATATATCATACATAAAAACAAAAGACGTTAAAAGGAAAACAATAATAATAAGGAACCTCTGATGGAAATGCCTCCGCAAACATTGTTCGAACGTCGATCACCGAAACCTAGGGAAACAACAAGAAAGGGGAAACATCAAAATCGCAAAAACAATCATAAGCGTGCCCCCAGCGGACCACCACCCCGTGGGGGATGGCATTATAAATAAGCAAAGCAACGTAGAGCAGGAGCACTACGATAGTTATCATTTAGCGATTAACATTATTATTCTGGTAAACATTCTTATTACGCTCGTTATTCTTCGCTCATTATTATAGTGATCACTGATATTACCGTTCATTATTCTTTGTTCATTATTATTGCGATCTTCGTTATTACGGTCCATAATTATTTTGTTCACTCTTTGTTAATTATTTGTTACTACGTTCGTTATTGCGCTCATCTTTAGAAATTTTGTATAGTATTTTGCGCTCCGGGGCCTATAGTTTTCCGTCAAGAAAAGAGAGCCGCGACTAAGTAAAAAGAAAATTTTATCTGAACGCGCATTGTAATTGCGGTATTAATCTAGTCAGTAAATTGTTCTGTCCGTATCGAAATAGAAAAATAAAGTAAACGTTGATAGTAAACTATATTCGAGTTCAAGTAATAAACCCAGTAAAACCTTCGACGACCAACGGAGCAGCTGAGGTAAATGGCGCCAGACAGCGCCTACTCCTCAAGGTAAGAAAATTAATTTTGAGAATTTCCTTCTTCTCTGATAATTTCGTTGCCCTCGAGAATCGAATTAGAACTTCGTATCATCGGTCTCGTTTTATTTTCGTGAACAGTTTCGAAGATAGAATCATTGTTCAAACTTTAAACAAAAGAGTTGTCCGCTGTGTCGGCTTGTGCGAACGGTATTTTCAGCTACTGAACCACCCACTGATCTTCGCATTCCTCCTCCCATTGTTGGCAAAATATTGCCCGTCTTTGGGCAAGGCTTGCGAAATCACACAAATCCCGCACAGAAGGGACTATTAAATACATGTAATATCGTGATGTAATATGTTCACAAAGAGTGGACAATAGAGATGTTAATCAGACAGAAAAACACGATTGTGGCTTAACTTGAACTATTCATACCAAACGTACAGAACACAGCGCAATCCACACTCTCTCGGCAACGCCACTCGCAACCTCCGTCTCCGCTCGACTCGCACTCGGCTCCTCCGCTCGCACTCTGTTTCTCGACACGCGCTCTGCTTTTCGACTCGCTGTTGTCGCATTCCATTGCCCTTTTCCTAGGCCCACCGCACACGTGTTCTGCAGACGCTCGTGGCCAGGGTCACGTAGGTCTTTTCCACGAAACTATGCACTTGAAAAGACCGATGACACATTGATGGGCCCGACGGCGCCTCGGCTCTCGCGACATTGTTTATAGTTCGCCCGATATTTCCCAGGCCTTTCGTCCACGATACTACATTCGGCCATCCTGCAATAACATCTGCCCTCAGATGTTGCCTTCAATCTCGCTGTCATCAGATGCGTCGCTTTCGGCATTTAGGACCCAAGGTTTCATAAAATCGAGGTGTGCACGGGTCCTTCCTTAGGTACTGCTTCGCACGCTTTCTTCTTTTCTTGTAATTTCGCAGGTTCCCTTCTAGCTTACCTATGTTTCGTTGGGTTAGGCTACAGTCAAGGCAGTTGGATATCACGTGTTCGACCTTTTCGCGTAACCCCTTGAACCAGAAGTCCTTCTTGACCATAGCTTCTGTTTTGGTAACCTCGAAATGCCCACGCTCGTGCGCTTGCCTGACTACCTGAGCCCGCATCGCCTTCGATACTACTATTAGCACATCGTCCTCACACTCCTTATACAAAATATTGTTTCTTACTACCTGCCCATCGGCCTGACTGCACGTTGCGGCGTCCAAAATCCTACGGACTTCAAAGTCCTTGTTCTGTGCCCTTCTCAACCGTGCAATCAGCCCGTCTTCACTCTCCGTTACATACATAGTGCTCGGCAGGGGGTTCCTACTCGGAGCATCTACATGCTGCATACTTTTCCCCGGCCGATGACACACCTGATACTTAATCTCGCCTAGTAACAAGGCCCATCTAGCCACACGCACACACAAATCTTTCTTTCTAACTACACCTATCGGACTCGCATACTCCGAGTCTGACGATTTGATGACACCCTCGTTTGTCCACGCTTCCATCAAATCATCTTCTTCCTTTCTTTCCGACGGCGCCAGTCTTCGCGGTCTTCGCGGTCTTCGCGCTACCGGCTTGTCGCTTTCCAAAACTACTTTTGCGGTTATTCCGACGTCTCGCTTCTTCTCCGGCCTATACCCCCTAACGATATCGCGAATCGCTTCACGATAATGCGGTTCCCGTACGTGTGTCAGGTCTGTTTCGTCGGTCTGTTCTACCGCGTTTACCCTCAGTACATCCGGCGCGTCCTCGTGACCGTCGGTCTGATCGTCGAGTCGTAAAAATGTCACCTCGCCCCGTTTGACTCGCAACTCTACCTGGTCTAAAAAGTCGGTACCTAAGAGTAGACTGTGTCTTGTCATTACCTTATTCGAGACAACATGCAGAGTGACAGTAAAGTCGTACCCGTCGACCGTCATTACCCTTGTGAACTCGCCCCAGGTACTATTGCCAGCGGAACCAAAACCATCAAACTTAAGTTTGCAGTTTCCCAGAGGTGGTGATCCTAACCTCACATACTCATCCGCTCGTATGAACGTAAGGTCACTACCTGTATCCACTAACGAGACAAACCTGCAGCCATCTATCGACACGTCCTTCACGTACTTTTTCCTCTCCGGTCTTGAGATTACGTAAGTCTTTACTTGTCGCGTTGTACAATTCGCCGCCACATGTCCAAATCCGCTGCACTTGAAACACCTAACACCTTCTCCCCTCTCCGGACACTTAACACTTAGGTGATCCTCACTACCGCAGATGAAGCATCTTCTTTTCTTCATTGCATCTACAGATTGACTGGGCTTCCCGTTCTTCTGGGTTTTAGCCGACTTCACAATCGACTTTGCTCTGCGACTCTTCTGCTCTTCGTACATCACTAACCTCTTCCTCAACCCTTTGATTGACGTAGCGCCGTACAATACAGCCTTATTGTTCTCGTCGTCTATTATTCCATCCACTATGTATTCCACCTTTGCTTCCTCCTCCATGTCCACATGGCTGGCTATTTCGAGCATGCGGTACATGTAAGCCAAACATGCTTCATCACTCTCCTTTTTTGTTTCTTCAAGTTTCTGATGAACTTGCCCACTGTTGACTTTCCTCGAAAATTCTTTCACTAGCCCCCTCTTCAACTCATGCCAAGTCCTGGCATGACACTCGAAGCTCGCAAATATTTTCGCTGATCCCTTCAGCAGCTTCCTCGCGTAGACTGCCTTCTGCCCATCCGACCACATGCACGTATCAGCGACTTCCTCGAACGACTCGAACCATCGTTCAACATTTTCACCTTTGTCGCCACTAAACGACTCTAATGCATCTTCGACGTCTCTAAAACTCAGTGTCGAACCAACGCATGCCCTTCGACAGCATTCGTCACGGTCCTGATACACCCTTCGCGTATCTCTCTTGTATTCTCTTGCGTTTTTCTTGTCATCTTCATCCTCACTTTCGTCGTCGCTTTCTTCTTCCGACGATATGTCATTACCATCCATGGCCGCTCGTAGCCGTGCGCGTAATTCTACTTTTCTTCCCGTCGTTTTTAAACCCAAACTAGCGAGGCGCTCCTTCAACTCCTTCGTATTCATTTTCTCAACATCCTCATCTTCGTTGCAATCACGCTCAGCTCTCTGTACATTTTCTAAATCTCGTTGACCGGTTAGCTCTTCACCGCCCGTCGATCCCTTACGATACGATTGTCCAGCCCTACACGCCCGATTCAGCCTTGCCATCAGCACTGACCTCGCACCCGATATAGGGAGGTTCATTCGCGCGAGCTTATTCCTCAGCTCCTCCAGCGTCGAACCCTCTTCACCCGACAATCGTTCGTCCCCGACATTGGCCATTTTTCACACAACACAAACTTAAACAGTCAACGATATCGTCTTTTACCGCACCGCGTACCGGTAAATTCACAACTAGCTCGAACAGCTCTGTTAAACCGTTTCGTTTTCTGTCTTGTCCAATCCCGGCTGAGCCCCCAAAAATATGTAATATCGTGATGTAATATGTTCACAAAGAGTGGACAATAGAGATGTTAATCAGACAGAAAAGACGATTGTGGCTTAACTTGAACTATTCATACCAAACGTACAGAACACAGCGCAATCCACACTCTCTCGGCAACGCCACTCGCAAACTCTGTCTCCGCTCAACTCGCACTCGGCTTCTCGACTCGCACTCTGCTCCTCGACTCGCTGTTGTCGCATTCCATTGCCCTTTTCCTAGGCCCACCGCACACGTGTTCTGCAGACGCTCGTGGCCAGGGTCACGTAGGTCTTTTCCACGAAACTATGCATTTGAAAAGACCGATGACACATTGATGGGCCCGACGGCGCCTCGGCTCTCGCGACATTGTTCATGGTTCGCCCGATATTTCCCAGGCCTTTCGTCCACGATACTACATACATCGTCGGGGTCAATCGAAAATTAAAAGCAATACCGGCATTCCTAATAACCGATATTCTTGCCATCGTTGCATGCGACTGTAAGAGAGTGTTACGCCGCCTAAAACATCTGCACGCCAGCCCGCGCGACCGGACAACAACCGACCTGCGTAACGTCACTTCGACCCTCAATAAACCTAAGGGCCCACCATAACTTTCACTTTCCTGTATTGTTTCGCCATGTGTCGTCAATCCGTTTGTCCTGAAGAATGTCTTAAGCCTAAAAGTATTTTCGACGCACATCTGGTTTTTTAGAGAGGTCCTTGGGTTTATTAGTCGCACTTAAAACACGGAGAAAGCGGGTATGCACCCATGAGGAAAATCCGAATAGCCCTGTAATAAAACAAGCTAGGTTTTTCTCACGCACACAGTCATCTATCCACCACGATGGTAGGAGACTCCCTACTCATCCCTTCGAGCAGTAATGCAGGTCATGACCAATCGACACCTCGGTTCGTTACCCTCACTTTTCCTAACGAAATTGGGAACAACGAATCCGCGTTCTTTAGGCACAGGGGCACACCCACACCGAACTTTTCTTCCGTATTAAAAAAAGAGCGACAGTCAGTCTAAAAACTAACGCCCAACGCGGCAGTCTACACATAGCGCGAGAGTCGCATACTTCCAGCAAATCTTTGTCGGTTCTCGGTGTGGTCGAACATACATCTTCTCTCCTAAATATATCATAGTGCTAAGTCCATTAATACACTAATTTCCAGTATAAGAGCCCTGCTCTAGCGCACATATCTATCGCATCGTCGTGCGACAAGTTGTTAACTATTTATTTCGGCATCAGTGTAGTCTAAGTGTTGGACATATATAATTTATAACTCTGTGAATCACAGGGTTATACAAACTCAATCACCCCTTATTATCTCAACGGAAATCAGGGGATCGATCAATTCGTGGTGTCGACTGCTACAGTCGTAACGGGGATTTACGACCCCCGCTGACGTCTCTCCTCGCGATTACGTCTCCCCGCAATTGGTCGAAATTACAGAGAGAAATAGCAGAACAATTTCCCTTCGGAAATTTAACCAAAGGATCGTTCGCTGTGTTGGCTTGTGCAAACGGTGTTTTCGGTTATCAAAAACACCCGTCGATCTTCGCATTCCTCCTCCCACTGTTGGTAAAATACTACCCGTCTTTGGGCAAGGCTTGCGAAATCACACGAGTCCCACACAGAGAGGGTCGTTAGAATCATCCTCGACTATTAAACTCGAAAGGCAAGGAAATCGTGGTAACGGAATCCATCGTAGTAAATGAATTGAGTTTCGGTTCTAACGGCAAACTATTACAGTGAAATTAAAAGAGAAGAAGAAGTCGAACGTAAAAATAAATTTATATAAAACAACGAAAATCTCAAATTCCTATCCAATCCAGCAACGCTAAAAATATATATCCGGCTAATAAATATATATATAAAGGTAATAATCTAAGCAATTCTACATTCAAATAAAATCCGTTCAACGAGGATAAATAATTATTAATCCCAGCTTTAATCCTCTCCCGTGCCAATATTCCTGCACATAGCAGGTCAGCCGAAAAGTGAAATTCGTTACCAGTTGCATTAAGCATCAGTTAACGCTACCCATTAAACGAAAAATAATAAAAATAAAATATTTTGAAATAGTCCTTAGACTATTTCTGGTGGCAGCAACTACCGTATTAATTAGAAATCTAAACCAGTATTACATACACAATAATATCATTTCAATTTATCTTCCTTCAGACTAAATTCAAACTCAACAACAAAAAAAAAATTTTCAGTAAACTCTAAATTTAAAATTTGATCGATGTCAATAAACTAATACGTAACACCGTCATTTCCTTCCCATTGGAGATATTTCAACATTAAAGCGCTCGTTGAACTCCATTTCACAGTGCAAATGCAATGCACTACCGTTTAAGCGTCGAAACAAGCAAAATAGCTCGCAAATCGCGAGGATTTCGTCGATTTTGACGAGAAGTAACCGTCATTCCCTTCCCATTGGAGATATTTCGACTTTTAAGCGCTCATTTCTCTCCATTTCACACTGCAAATGTAATGCACTCCCGTTTAAGCTTCGAAACAAGCAAAATAGCTCGCAAATCGCGATGATTTCGTCGATTTTGACGAAAAGTAGCCGTCATTCCCTTCCCGTTGGAGATATTTCGACGTTTAAGCGATCATTTCAGTCCATTTTACACTGCAAATGTAATACACTCCCGCTTAAGCGTCGAAACAAGCAAAATAGACCGCAAATCGCGATGATTTCGTCGATTTTGACGAAAAGTAGCCGTCATTCCCTTCCCGTTGGAGATATTTCGACGTTTAAGCGATCATTTCAGTCCATTTTACACTGCAAATGTAATACACTCCCGCTTAAGCGTCGAAACAAGCAAAATAGACCGCAAATCGCGATGATTTCGTCGATTTTGACGAAATGTAGCCGTCATTCCCTTCCCATTGGAGATATTTCGACTTTTAAGCGCTCATTTCTCTCCATTTCACACTGCAAATGTAATGCACTCCCGTTTAAGCTTCGAAACAAGCAAAATAGCTCGCAAATCGCGATGATTTCGTCGATTTTGACGAAAAGTAGCCGTCATTCCCTTCCCGTTGGAGATATTTCGACGTTTAAGCGATCATTTCAGTCCATTTTACACTGCAAATGTAATACACTCCCGCTTAAGCGTCGAAACAAGCAAAATAGACCGCAAATCGCGATGATTTCGTCGATTTTGACGAAAAGTAGCCGTCAATCCCTTCCCGTTGTCGATATTTCGACGTTTTAGCGCTCATTTCACTCCATTTTACACTGCAAATGTAATCTCGTGAGGTCGTATTAGCGAGTCACTTAGAATCTGTACGCTCGGTGGATATTCCACGTTTTCGCAAAGAGTCCGACTTACATTTTTGTGAGCACGTACATCTATCATCCCGTTGACCGCGGATTCGTTATTGAACCTAAGACCAACATCACTAGTATCGCGAGTGTCCAACCGCCGCGATTGATTGTCGAGTCGGTAGGATCCATACTCGTATTAACAGACCGTACCTTCGTTATAACACGACGATGGCCGATTCCAATGAAGATTCATCAAACGCCCACAACCTTATTCCTGACCCTTCTCCGACATATATTTACCGGTTCTTTAAGGTCGATAGATTTGTCGAAATAATCTATATCGTTAATTATGTGATCGGTACAACCGCTATCTAATAGCCACCTAATCTCATTATTACTTATCCCTTTCATCTTGCTGCTGTGTGCTACGTGCGCCGTTGCTATCCATGTGCCTGCTCCTGAATTGCCATATTAGCTCGTGTCGGTTGCTGTTTGACGATAGAAGTTTCCACGTCCCCTGCTCGTATAGCTTTTGTTTCCTCTTCCTCTGCTGCTTTCCGCTTGGACGCCATTTTGACACTCTCTTGCAAAGTGTCCCACTCTTCCACATTTGAAGCATCCTTCCTTTTTCGCAGCAAAGGCATTATATTTCATTCCTTCTTGATTTGATTTATGTTTCCTTTCCGCTATCTCTATTTTATTTCTCACGTACGCTACCGTTTGATTCTCTTCTTTCACTGCGTCTATTATATCCGCTATGTAGCTATACTCTTCAGGTAACGCATTTAGCATGTAATTTAGTTTTTCTCTCTCACACACATGTGCGCCGGCACTTTTCACTTCGTTTATTAATTTTTCGAAATCACAAAAAAATGACTCTGAATAACTTTTTCGAGACTTATCCTCTCCAATCTCCTTCTGCACACGATCTGTAGTGCCATCGACTCTCTTAAGTACATTTCGTCAAACTTTTTCATTATCTCATACGCCGTTTTTTCCTCACAAATATATTCCAATTGTCTATTTGATATTGCACTATAAATTATATTCATCGCCTTCAGATCCTTTCCGTCCCAGTCTGGATTGTCTGTTTCGGTCTTCACTCGAGTTATAACAATATCACATTCCTTATACCTCAGGAACATCGTTATTCTTTTTTTCCACATACCGTAATCCTCACCATCAAATATTGGTATTATACTTTCTGATCTTTCCATTTTAATTGATTATCTATTCTTTACTCAAGCGTTCCTACGTGCTCGAATTATTTTTCTTTTATTTTTATATCCTTGGAAAATTTCTTCCCTTACTAAACTCACTCGAACTAACTCGCAAGACTAAAAAACCACGCATTAAATAGCTGGCAAAAATTAGTAACCACGCTCTGCTACCATGTTAAGGTAAAGAAAGGATTCGGAAATACAAATCGTTTACTTTATTTTACACATAACAGCTATACAATATATCTTACACTCTGAAGACCTCGACAACCTTCTTGCACGCACACTTGTTCTCAACCGACTCTCTCAGATTTTTCTAACATTTGGCAACAGTCTTTTGTCTCCACTAAGACCTGGACGCCCTCTAATGCTTACACACACATTCACACGTACGGTGTAAATGTATCATCTACCCAACAATATTTACAAAAATTATATATATCTTACGTATGAAAATCTCAAAATAAAGGACATCATTACAAGACAAGAAAGATACAACAAAAGAAAATTTATTACCGAGACTAATAACAAATAGTACATTTTCTAATTCTTCTGTAGATGTACCGTTTAAAATTTTTGCCATTTTTCATTTTTAATTTTCCTCCAAAACTATCATGTACGTTATGAAAAAAGAAGTCGAAAATATAGAATAAAAATTTTTCGTCTGAGACTTTGTTTTCGAGAAAATCGACTTTGAACTTTCGCTCGGTACGCGTGCACTTTATCACGTCTCGTTATAACGGATCTCACTGTAGATCGTTGTTTCGATGGAAAAATTAAAAAAAAAAAAAAAAGGTTTTATTCCATATTTTCGACTTCTTTTTTCGCGTAGAATCACTCCCCCTTTCCGCTTGTACCACCAGTTACCAACCACCCTGTATTTTAAATTCCTAGCAATAGCCTGAATCGGACTCACACAATTTATAAAATTTATCGCCAAACTTTGCCCTTTTTGATGGGTTAAATTGCCTATAAGATAGGCGCCCCTTGAATTTCATGAGCGATTCATCAATAGCAATGTCATCTTTCATTATATATACTTCCTTAAATTTTTGGTTCAAAAAATTGATCACAGGTTTAATCTTGCTCAATTTATCTGTATTGACAACCAGATTATTGTTTGCGAAATGCAAACACCTTGTAATTTGTAGATATCTTTTCAAGGGCATTGATTTTCTAAATATCGGCGTTTCTAAATATCGGCGTCCAAAAACCAAGTGTAGTCGATTTCTCGTGTTCTGCGTGGATTCGCTCGTATTTGATCTGCATACCGGTTAGTTTCGGTTACAATATTTTCCCAGAATATTTCATCAAATATTAGATTTAATATATCTAATTCTCTTCTACTTCCTCCTAATTGACATAAGGCTGCCTCTCTTATGCCAGGAGTCATCGTATAGCCCCAGATTTTTGAAATATTTCTTATTTCTTTCCAAAGCCAGGGCTCTTTGTTACTACTTCAATATTTGCAATATGCCTGTTTTTATAAATGATACATTCAAAATATATCTCCACTTCACTGTTCTATTTAATTTTTCTCATTCTTATCCTATTATTTCTTTTGCTGTATACTAGTATTTTTATCTTACTGGTATTCACTCCAATATGGGTTCTTATACAGTATTCTTATAACTCACCAATTGTATCTTATATATGTTTTATGTTTCCTGACATCACCAAGTCATCTGCATAATATACATCCCCTACTATTTATTTATGTTCCTTATTAATAAAGTATTTATTTGAAAGTTATAAAATATTGTGTGTCGTATTAAGCCCATAAATAGTATGTATATCTACTCCTTTGCCCTTGTTACTGTTACCTAAGCCCCTCGGCTGCTATGTCCCCAGTTGTTTTGATCGTACTTAACTACTCTTTTGCAAAGCAATGTTGTGTCTTTTAGCTTGGAGGTACTTTTCTTTGCTGTAAAACTTTAAAATTCAAAAGTTGCAAGCTTGTCTGTTTTATATTTTGCAATAAACACTTATAGTAGTCGTTGAGTAAGACTACATTTAAGAGTGGCCAAGCTTAACAGCGTTGAAAGCTATTTTAAAATGTCCATATATTTGTTTTTAGTAAATTCATTAATTATTTTTATTAATGCAATTAAAAGCACCTTCCTCTATTCTTTTATGCTGTCATGTCGAGGGGAATATCAATATATATGTCGGGTTCACATTATGATTAGGGTTAGGGACGTGTAACGAACCTTCATTTGGATTAGACATTGTTGTTATGCTTTTCCCGTAATTTATTGCAATAAGCAATAACCCTAAGAGAGACTTCTCGACGTTTACAATGCTTGTAACAATTGACTGTAAAAAATGCTAGATTTTGTGGCGGTTCCTTAGGATTATCATGGGCCTAAGTTGATATGTCTTGATAGCTGGTGGCTATCTTGATCGAGGGATGGATTGTTTTATGACAAGAATTACAAATTTAAAAATTGAAAAAGCTGAGATAAACAGAAAGGACATTGGATACAGGAATTTAATTGGTGCATTGCTGTATATTAGTACAAATACTAGACCCTATATAAGCTATAGTGTAAATTATCTAAGTAGATTTCAAGATTGTTGTAGCGAGACATTTTAAATATGCTTTGCGAATATTGAAATATTTGTACCGGACTAGAGATTTAAGGTTACATTATAAAAGGAATGAAAAGTGTGAAACGATAGACTGTTATGTGGATGCTGATTGGGCAGGAGATCATTTAGATAGGAAATCTACTTCTGGATATGTAATTTGACTGTATGGAAATGTAATCAGTTGGAAGTCAAAAAAACAAAGGTGTGTGACAAAAGCCTCGAAGTATGCAGAGTATGTAGCCCTATCAGAAGCGGTGAGTGAACACAGTGAAGTTTATTACCACTATGTTCACGAATGCTTAAAGGAAAATAGGATAAATATAATTAAAGTAAGTACAGACGAAAATACTGCGGATATTTTTACGAAGGCACTGTGTAGGGAGAAATTCGAAAGGTTTAGGTCATGGTTGAATGTAAAATAGGAGGATTGTAAATAAAGCAATAAGTGTTAAATTTTTTGTTAATCAATTCGACAAGCATGTAAATACAATTAAGTGTACAGTATAAATGTAAGGAGGCGTGTTGGGTGGATGATACATTTACACTGTACATGTGAATGTGTGTGTAAGCACTAGAGGGTCTTAGTGGAGACAAAAGACTGTTGCCAGATGTTAGAAGAATCTGGGAGAGTCGATTGAGAACAAGCGTGCGTGCAAGAAGGTTGTCGAGGTCTTCAGAGTGTAAGATATATTGTATAGCTGTTGTATATAAAGTAAAAATAAAGTAAACGATTTGTATTTCCGAATCCTTTCTTTACCTTAACAAATATATGTCTATATTATAATCCATTCGTATTTCAATATTCTTCAAATTATCACCCATTTCGATGTCAACCATGCATTTTATAGAAAAGGATGATTCATCGGAAAAATCTATGGATATATCTTATTGGAGGAATATGTCGCGACATATTTGTTACTCTTCAGAGGAAGATCCATTAGACACTGGAACGTAATCTCGTCGGTAATCCATGCACTGTATTTAGTAATTCATATTTAGATACGAACGTAGAACATTAAAAGGAAGAAAGCAACCGATTCAATGAACAGAAATAGAGAGGATCTATAATACAACATGAACGTATACAATATAACATGACCCCTTGACGCTATACAAATTATTTTTGACCGAGAGTAAGTACTATCGTTCATATTCTATCATCCAGTTCGCTGTGGAGTGCCGAAGCGTGCAGACGTGTCTCTAGTGCCCAGTGTAGTCCGAAAGCAACACGTGTCGCCCAACCGTCGAAAGTGAACACAGCCAAGTGTTTCCTACCCTTTAGGGAGAAGAAAATTCCACGCACCTAACTCCAACCCGAATACTAGTCTCATAGCCTCACGACTAGTTATTCATTTTGAATTAACTAGCTCGATGATGGCCCAGCAATCGCGACCAGGCTCTCCGGAGCAGACTCGCATCTACCCCGCGCTACCTCCTCTGTGGCAGAAGTGTAGCAGAACTCTCCGCACCAGCGACGCTAATATTACAAAGAAACGGAAAATAGAAACATCAAAACCAAACACGATCGACAGCCGTTAACGAACAATCAACGATACAAATAAACACCCACAACAGGTTCGCCGTATTGCAATCCACTAACGACGCCATGGAAATCGCAGACCCGCCGCCAAACCCACAAGCACAGAGAATCCCCCCTCCCCCACCAATATTTGTGGATGACGTCATTGACATACAGACAATGATCAAGTCCTTAGAGAGAGATATCTCCAAGGACGACTACAACCTGAAGATTAACAACAACAAAGTAAAAATTCTGCCGACAACCCCTGACGCATACAGAAAAATCACCAAACTGCTTAAGACCTTGAACGCCAACTTCCACACCTACCAACTCAAACAGGAAAGGCCTTTCCGGGTGGCCCTACGAAACATCCACCACTCAGCAGACATAGACGAACTCAAATACGAACTCTCAAAACTCGGCCACGAAGTCATCAACGTAAGTAATATAAGGCATAGAGTTTCGAAAGACCCGTTATCCTTATTTTTCATAGATATAAAACAAAAGCCTAACAATAAGGAAATCTACAATATCAGTCGCCTAATGAACGCGATAGTAAAATTCGAACCACCGCTTGTGAAAAAAGAATTAGTGCAATGCAAAAGGTGCCAAAGGTACGGTCATACGCAGAAATACTGCAACCATACTTTCCGCTGCGTTAAATGTGCAGGCACTCACTCCACTGGCCAGTGCGCCAAATCACCGGAAATCCCAGCGAAATGCATCCACTGTCAAGGTGACCATCCTGCCAACTACAAAGGCTGCTCAGCCTATAAAACTCTATACACAAACAGGTACCCTAAACTCAGAGCAAAAGAGGTAACCAACCAAACACCCAGTCCTACTAAATTCATCACTACCTCAACCTCCTATGCCCAAGCAGTACAAGGCATCCAAAATAACCCGAATAACCAAAGGGATCTTTCCTAAAATAGTGTCCCCAACCCACCTAACACAGACAACTTCTCTAGGCTTGAAAAGCTAATAGAGAAACAATCAGAGCAAATAAATAATTTGCTATCGCTACTAACACTCATCATGGATAAATTAATACGCCCCGACGCAAAATAAAACCAAGGCGCATAGCTCTTTGGAACGCCAACGGTCTAGCGCAACACAAACTTGAACTAGAACTCTTCCTAAAACACCAGCAAATCGACGTAATGCTCGTATCGGAAACCCACTTCACCGACAAAAACTACCTGAAAATAAATGGTTACAAATTCTACCATACCCAACACCCCAGCGGAAAGGCCCACGGTGGCACCGGAATAATAATCAAAGCAAGTATTAAGCACTACGAACTTCCATCATTCCAGAAAGACTACCTCCAAGCAACAAAAGTAGCAATAGAAGACTGTCATGGCACAATCACCACTTCAGCAGTATACTGCCCTCCCAGACACTCCATCGCCAAAGAAGACTTTGATAACTTCCTGGACACCCTGGGCAATAGATTCATAGCTGGAGGAGACTATAACGCCAAGCACATCCAATGGGGCAGCAGACTGGTTACAGCAAGAGGCAAAATCCTCTTAAACAGCATAATAAACAACAACCTCAACTACCTCACCACATGCGAACCCACATACTGGCCCACTGACACCAACAAAATACCCGACCTTCTCGACTTCTTCGTAACTAAAAATATCTCATCAAGACACGTCCAAATCAACTCCTCGGTTGATCTCTCCTCTGATCATTCCCCCGTGATAGCAACAGTCAGTTCAACAATCATCGAGAATACACCTAATGGCTCCATTCACAACCAACACACCAACTGGCAGCTCTTTAGAGAAGTCTTTACACACTCAACTTCAGCCTTAACGCCACTAAAAACTAAGGAAGAAATCGAAGCAGCCACGGAATACTTAAACACGAGCATAATAAACGCCATCCGCCTCTCCACACCGACAAAGACGTCTATTAGCAAACAAGAATATCCCCAATACATACTAAAAAAAATAGCAGAAAAACGTAGATTAAGAAGAGTATGGCAGACCCATAGAACACCGGATGACAAACGCAAACTAAACAACGCAACTAGAAAGCTATTCAAAACTATAAAAAATTATAAAAACGACTGTTTCCAAAAATACCTCGCCAGCTTGTCCCCCACAGCCGACTCCAACTACTCACTATGGAAGGCCTTCAGGAAACTCACACGCCCCCCACAAATAATCTCACCTATCCGCCGTCCGCAAGGTGGATGGGCGCGAAGCCCTATAGAAAAAGCCGACCTGTTTGCTAAATACTTGTCTAAAGTATTCAAACCCTATTCCCCCAAAGCTGCCGCGGACGTTACTGAATACTTGCACACCCCCTTCCAAATGTCCCCTCCTATCGAACCCTTCACTTCTGCAGAGACTATAGAAACAATCAGTCGCCTAAACCCTAAGAAAGCAGCAGGGCACGACCTAATAGGCAATAAAGCAATCAAGGAACTTCCCATAAAAGGGATAGCACTCATCACATCGATTTTTAATGCTATCCTTCGCCTTGAACACTATCCTAAGGCCTGGAAAATCTCATTGATTACCCTCATCCCTAAACCCGGTAAACCGATATACGAAACCAGCTCCTATCGCCCAATCAGTCTTTTACCTACCCTGTCTAAACTATTCGAGAAGATGCTCACGAATCGTCTCCTCCCACTCCTAGAGAACTTGAAAACACTTCCAGATCACCAATTCGGCTTCCGAAAACAACATTCAACAGTAGAGCAAATCCACCGCATAACTCATACGATCAGCCAAACACTCGAAAAGAAAAAATATTGCTCAGCGGTTTTCCTAGACATCCAACAGGCATTCGACAAAGTATGGCATGAAGGGCTACTATACAAGCTTAAAAAGATCCTACCTCACCCCTACTACTCCATCCTAAAATCCTACCTAACCAATAGACAATTCATGGTAAAATGCCTAGACGCCACTTCCGCAACATTCCCAATAGAATCCGGCATACCCCAAGGTAGTGTCCTCGGACCCCTACTGTACTCCATCTACACTGCCGACCTACCTATATCAAACTAGATAACAATAGCGACATTTGCAGACGACACAGAGCGATTAGCTACCCACGCAGACCCGGTAATAGCCTCATCCACTCTCCAGCGAAGTCTCGACTCCATGGAAAAGTGGTTTCATAAATGGGGCTCCAAAATTAACGAAAAGAAATCCTCACGTGTAACCTTCATGCTCCGAAAACAAACCTGCCCCGAGGTCACCATCAACAATGCAACAGTTCCTAGCAGGGACTCAGGCAGATACCTGGGCATGACCCTGTACAGGAGACTAACGTGGAAGAAACACATCTCAGATAAAACGAAGCAACTAAAGGACAAACTAAAAAAACTCTATTGGCTCACGGGTCGACGCTCCAAACTAAACATACAGAATAAAATTACCCTCTACAAGACCGTAATAAAACCTGTCTGGACCTACGGAATCCAACTATGGGGAACAGCAAGTAACTGCAACATCGAAATACTACAACGCTTCCAATCGAAAACGCTAAGATCCTTAATAGACGCACCTTGGTATGTTACCAACGAAACCATCCATCGCAACCTCAAGATACCCACAGTCAAAGAGGAAATAGCAAAATATAGCGACAGATATAGCAAAAGAGTCAACAAACACCGAAAGCCCCTAATCACTGGACTACTTGTTACGACGGACCAGATTCTCAGGCTAAAGCTAGACCTAAACGCTAGATTCAATTAGTTATCTAAATTAAGTAATATTCACTTATTTATGATACTTACTTATAAATTATACTTATCTATAATAAGTATTAACTTATTATAAATAATCAGCCATGTCACTGCGCCACGCCAGAAAAATTACTGAAAATTCTCAACGCGAGAATTGATTGTAATTTTAACAAATAAATAAAAAAAAATATATACTATCAAATCAACTTATAGTTGACGAAACAAAGGAATACGCCATGCAATGTGCAAAAGGAAAAAAGATATGATGAATGCTGGAAACCTGTTACAATATACGAGATAAATGATTTCATAGCTATATCATCAATCATGGAGATAATACAAATGCCAGATAGATCACACTTTTAAAAATCAAAATTAAATTTATTTTTAAAACTCAGTCGTTTTTTAGCTATTTTGAAATGCTTACATTTTTCCAATAATACTGAGGTGGTATGTCGTGATTGGGTCGGAAGGAAAACTCCGATTTATTGAACGATAAATGTTTATTCACTCTAATGTCAATGAGTACACTTGACGCAGGATTCGTGATTATATTCGGTTTGCGAATGCGCGGTTATAAGATAGAGCTTGGATAGCTACGATTCGAGATGCGCTGCGAGTGCGGACAATGATTGCACGAGATATCGAGAGCTTAGATAATTATTCGACTCGAACCGTGTAAGTATAACGA
>NW_022885511.1:0-18026 GCF_011952205.1 Bombus bifarius
CAATCGGCAAATCCTTTCCGATTGGCCCTTGACTCAGTACACCGCTTATTGCATATCCTGATGCGTCTGTAGTAAGGTTAAAGGTTTTAGAAAAGTCTGGATATTGCAGGATGGGTTTCGTCACTAACGCTGTCTTTAAATTATTGAATGCGTTTTCTTGATTTTCTGTCCATTTAAAGGAAGTGTCTTTCTTTAATAGTTGTGTCAATGGTTTCGCGACATTGGGGAAATCGGGGTATAAATCTTCTGTAATATCCTGCTAGTCCCAGAAATTGTTTGATATTTTTCGCCCTCTTTGGTCGTGGAAATTTTGATACGGCTTCGACTTTCTTTGGGTCAGGTTTCACGCCATCCTCACTAATTATATGTCCTAAATAATTCACCTCGTGTCGTAAAAATTCGCACTTATCAGGTTGTAATCGTAATTTAGCTTTCCTCAGTCTTTCCATTAATTTATTAAATTTAATTTCGTGTTCTTGGAGAGACGTGGAATAAATCACTATGTCATCCAGATAGACGAATAGTTCTATTCCTTGCAGACCAGATAATATTGAATTCATCAAACGTTGAAATGTTGCTGGGGCATCTTTTAATCCAAAGGGCATTCTTTTGAATTGAAAAAGCCCGATGCCAAGTCAAACGTGGAAAAATATTTTGCACTTCCTAATTGATCCAATATTTCTGTAATGTTGGGTAGTGGGAAGGCATCGCCAATCGTTTTATCGTTCAATTTTCTATAATCGATGACTAATCTCCAGCGCTTATTTCCTTGCGAATCGGGTTTTTGGGCACAATCCATAACGGGGAGTTATATGGAGATATTGATGGTTCCACTACGTCCGTATCTAGTAGTTCTTGGACCTGTCGATTTATTTCTTCTCGATGTATTGGTGGATATCGATACTGTTTAGTATTGATGGGTATATTATCCGTTGTAATTATCCTATGTTCCAGAACTTCGGTTGCTTCCAATGTATCTCCTGGAATATGAAACCTATCTTGATTATTACGAATCAATTTTTTAGCATTTTCCTTTTCTTCTTCGTTCAAATGTTCGAGTCGTAGTAACTCATTTATTTTATCGTATCTACTTTCCTCCGATCTTAGAACTGTATTGCACGCTGTCCTAGGAAGCGGGTGGCGGGGGGAGGGGGGGGGGATTTTCAAATTCTTTAATTACCATCGTTGGTGTTGTAAATACGTAATCTCTCGAAGTAGTATTTATTACTCTTATGTAACCTTTTCCTTTATGATTCCTCACAACTGCATTACCAACATAGATTCCCTTGTTCGGCTCGATTCTTGGAATAAATCCCTCTTTTATCTCTGGATTAGCGATATTAATCGAACACGTTATTGAACTTCGCTTCGGTATAATTATTTTTTCTTTAGTATCGAAGGGAATATAAATATTTCCCCATCTGATATGTTTTCCCTCATAATCTAAACGAGCCTTACAACCTGCAAAAAATTCGGATCCTAGGATTCCGTCTTGATCGATTAGCAATGAATCATCGACTACATGAAAAACAACCGGATGGCCCGCAATCTGTATTACCGTCTGCCCTAAGAAGACCAGGCTCGTTGCCGTAATTCCTCGCACTTCGATTGATTCCTTTTCGTCGATGATGGCTGAATCGAGTATAGCAGGTTTCTTGATAATGTTGATTTCCGATCCAGAGTCTAATAATAAACTCGTCTTAGTCTTTAGATCTGGGGAAACTATTCGTGCAGTTGGGGTCGTTGGGGAATCGTTAAATTTTATTGAAATAATTCGGAGAGGTCGCCTTCCGAATCTGAATTCAACTCCTGATGATTTTCCTTCGCCGGTTGCTTGTGCTTCACTGTTTTCCTTTTGCCTTGAGATTCTGGATTCTCTGTCTGTGACCTCGTTTGGTTGTGGGATGACTCCCCCACAATATTTAGTGGTTGTTCGTTCGATCTTATGGTCGGCATTGCGTTCGCTCTGTCTCTCGTTATGGGTGGTGGAGTCAATCTCGCGGGGATGGCTGTCCTTGTTGTGTTTGTTGCCGTCGGCGCCGGTCGCCTGGTTGCCGCCTGTACTCTTGGGCGGTTCGGCGTATCGTTCCTTCGTGGCTCGCCCCATTCTCCCGAAGGACGTGTTTGGTTTCCCGATGGTCTCGAAGCATAGGGTACGATTAATCCGGCATCTACTCGGGCTTTAAATTTGTAACAGTCTTTCACTAGATGCCCGGGTTTTTTGCAATAGTTACACGTGATATTTTGTCTTGTAGAATTCAAAAAATTCTGCGATGGAGGTAGCGATCTTCGATCTTGGCGGTTGTTCCTGATATTGTTGTTAGTGTTCGAAGGATGTGCGTTGTCGCGTCTGTAATAGTTCGAGGGTGTCGGTCGTTGGGGTCGCGTTCTATCGGTTATTTGTTTCAATTCGTGTGTTGCTTTGACGGCTTGACGATACGCATCTTCTAAAGTATGGTACCCTGCTATTTTTACTCGCACATATACCTCGTTCGGAAGTCCTTTAACGAAAGCTTCTTTCGTTTCCCAATCTATAGTATCTTGGATATCGGGGGATATGATGCCGTAGTCGCCTCTTTCTCCGTCCATTATTGCCAATCTAAGATTTCTAACGCGATCCATATAATGTAATATGTCTTCCCCAGGTCGTTGAAATATCGTTCCTAATTCCCCTTTATATTCGTTAAGAGATTTCTTTGGGCCGAATAGATCCTTTAATTTGTTTCCGAAATCGTTTAGACTCATTAATTCTGTGTCTTCGATGGCGAGGAGCGCGTGTCCACGGAGCTTATTTACTAACAATTTTACCAATTGAGGTTCTTGATATCTGGGAATCATATTTCGCGCGCGCTCACAAGCTCTTAAAAAGTGGAATACCGATGGTCGATATCCGTCAAACACTGGCACCGATTCGATCGCGTCTTTTAGCTTAATTGGCTGGGTATGTCAACTCGGCTGGACCGTCTCTTGTTGCGTTGTCGGCGGCGATACGGGTGTTTTAGGTTCTTGTTTTGTTTTAAGTTCGAATAAGCCGCTTTGTAATTCGGCGAGTTTTGCACTCATATCGCGAAAGTTCGCATCCCATGCTTTACGCTTTTCCGACAATGTCAAAACCATTTCTTCGTCCAACGATTCCACTACACTCGCCATTGTTTCTTAAATATTTGTTAAATATATATATTAATCAAGATAGACTAACTAAATATTAACGACAAGACATGACTGAACTCGGTGCAAAGGAATAAAGTTATGCTACACGAAATAACTGGTAACACAATACACAAAACATTAACTAAATTAAACGAGACTTACATAAATGCAAGTCACGTATAATCGAAACAATGACTATTGAAATTCGGTAACAATACAATCCATGCTATCGCATTAAAGTAGCACACGGTATTGACACACACAATATCATGAAACACAAAACAATATTACAAAACACTACTAAATAAAATTATAGTGATTAACAATTAATTAGTTATTTCAACAACACGTTACTGTTGACATTAAACCAGCGCCATACCAAAGAGACACGCGAGCGACCACGTTGAAAAATTCGTCGCGCGCACATACAAATAACAGCCAATGCAATACAATACAGCATCATAATAGCAATGTTAGGTACTAATAAAAAAAAAAAAAAAAAAAACAAGAAAAAGGGGGAGAGAGTTAAGGAAACTGTATATAATAAATAACAACTAACATAATTATAACATATTATATATATTATATTATATACAGGGATACAGTATTCGTACAAAGGGACAGATCCAAACGAAAATTATATATATAAAAAAAAATAAATAATATATATATGTAATATTGTGATATAATATATTTACAAGGAATGGATGATACAGATGTTAATCGGACAGAAAAAGACGATTGTTGTTCAACCTGAACTATTCACACCAAACGTACAGAAAACAGCACAACTAAATAATTAGATAACGACTCGACTTTCACAAAATGCAAACTCCGTTTGTTGATTCCTTTTCTCCCGTCCCTTGGTAACTGCTCGTGGCCAAGATCACGTAGGTCTCCTCTTTCCAAAACTACGCGATCAAAAACAAACGCCTCGGCTCTCGCGACATTCCACGCGGTTCACCCGCCAACTCCCAGGCCTCTCACTCACGATACTACATATATACATTAACTATTTTTATATGCGTGTACAGAACTGATGGCGAACTCATCAACCATTTTCTGAACGACGGATGGAAGAACATGAATAGCAATCCACACAATGGAACTGTAAAGTATTTGTACGCCACTCACGAAACCAAACACTGATGCTATCCACCTGTAAACAAACAACATTTATAACTATGCATATAATTTTCACTTATGTTCACCACTATATATATATACACGCATGTTGTAAAGTAGGCGATATTTATAACATTCACTTCCATTGATAATGCAAGTGACTCATAAAAATAAGCCGTCATATTTACCATTACACGCGCATATATGTATATATACTCGAAAACAAGGTACATTTGTGATATTTATTCCTATTGATGATATATACTTATATATTTATAACAATAAAACAAATCTCATTTATACTACTTACCAATACGTACGCATATATGTATATAATTACAATCCAAGTAGTATTCATAATATTTATTTTCACTGATAACAAGTACGTAAAACCTAAAATAAAGCAAAGGTTTTAACAATAAAAAAAAACAAAAAAAAAAGAAAAAGGGGAAGAAGAATAAAGGAAAGAAAAAAAATATAACATTGTTAGGGAAGTGATACATTTACACTGTACATGAGAGTGTGTGTGTAAGGGCCAGAGGGCGTCAAGGTCTTAGTGGTGACAAAAGACTGTTGCCAGATGTTAGAAGAATCTAGGATAGTCGGTTGGCGACCAGCGTGCGTGCAAGACGTTCTTCAGAGAGTAATATAGATGTATAACTGTTGTGTGGGAAATGTAGGCAATAATTTGTATTCCCATATCCTCGAATTTCCTTAACAAATATATATAAATATAAAATTTTCTTTTTCTATAAAAGGTTATTCCTATTTCTGATAAACTCGAGAAATGAAAACATTATACCATGATACACTGACACAAAGATACACCACACAGAAGAAACTAATAGAGAACGCTTTAAGCTTGGCAAACTTAGCGCCCGACGAATTTGCATACATCATAACCAAAACCCAGGACACATGGCTTTGATCGCAGGAGAAGCGGTCCATATAGTCAAATGCATTCCGGTACAAGTAAAGGTACGACATACAACAAAATGCTACTCGGAACTACCCGTTTGGCAAAGGAATCGCACCACAGGAACTCCGCCCGGACGTGCGCCAAACGCGGCGATATTCAGCACCATCGTCGTTGGCCACGAGCGGAATGTATACCCAAAAGACCTCGATGCACTACGGGACCACGTCATGTTCCCGGCAGAAAATCTGCAGTCTTGAACGCATTGGCCAGAGGAGCAACAGGAAAAACAATCGTCCCTGGAACAGTAAACATCCTGGGAATGATGGACAAAACACATTAACGACAATAGCGAAAAATACCGTATCAAGCTTATGGACTGGTTTTATGGAATTTGGAACTGTCAGTGCAGCAATATTTGGAATACTCGCAATATTTAAACTAATTAAGACAATAATATATATAGCCGCACACGGATACCAGTTACGTGAAACTTACGAATGCGGAATCGCCCTATTAGGAGCAATATGCGGCTCAGTCACCCACCCGCTACTATACCTCAAAAGAAGACGAAATATCGATGATCAAACTGCACAACCTCAAGGGATATCGATAACACCGGTAGTCACTCAACTACCAACGACATCTACGTCCGCCTTGAGCGAACTCAGAGATACCATCAGTCAAATTTCCTTTGGAAATTTGAACTCCAAGGGCGGGGATGTCACGTCCCGCGCTCCGCACGCGCCGTAACAAGAACAAGAAAACCATTCTATACAAAACACGCGAATAAGGATTTGAATGCACAAAGGAACACACGGCACTACGAAACGAAAGGAAGGATTAACAAAACGAGGGCGATTAACGGATCCAACCAATAAACAAAATACATATACACACAATTCTAAATAAACCAGGAAATAAGAATAACTACAAAAGGGGAAAATAATTGAAACGCCAGGAATATATATATATATAATATATATTCAATCAATCAATTTGGAGAGTTACATATAAGTATAAACATATATGCCGAACATGTAATAACCTAGTAAATATTAGAGACAGTGCTTCCAATACTATGCAATAAATACAATATTATCAATTTATGAAATATAAGTATACATGAAGTCAAAAACTAATAGTTTAACGAATATATAAAACATACAATATTGTATTATTAAAGAAATGAAGGTTACATTGTCAGAAATATATATATGTGTGCGAATTCTATCAAACCGATAATCTAAGATACATACTTAAAACTAGCCTACATTCCGGTAAAGGATAAATAAATAATTGACATTTCATTTCGTATGAATACTACACTGCCAAGAGAAATATGCATATGAATACGTATATATATATATATATTTATATTATCGAATACTCTATAAAATAAACTACTCAAAACAATAAATAACGCAATCGAAGAATTACAAAACATTAGCCATATTAAAATGACACACAACATAAATATATATATATATATATATATATATACGTATATTCACACGAACAATACTTTTGTCACTTTAAAGCAATATTAATAAATAAATGTTCTAATTGCGGTAGAATAAGGAAAAACGAGCGGCAGACGGAAAATTACTTCGATATCAAGCAAAACTAAAGACCCGTCACTATAACTTTACTGATGACATTTATGAGCAGCCATGTTAGATTTACACGCGTATGGCGACTGGAATATTAGGGATTAATGGAAGTCAGTCGCGAGAAATAAATCATGAAAACACATTGTTAACACTTTTCTTTAATAAAATCTGTGCGCAACTACAAATGTAAAAAATATATATATGTCGGAGATGAAAGAACACCGGAGTCTGTAATTGAACAATTGTAGTTATTCAATCCGATTGTAATTGTTCGAGAGTTGTGATAATGAGCTTGGGCTCGAGGCCACAGTCAGTCGCCGAAGTAGCCGCGGTTACGGGATGAACGCTTTGTTTAACAAAGGTATGGAGTAATTCTATAGCTCTCCTTAAAAGAAATATTCGTGGCGACACGCGACAGTAAACATTCCAACGGTTTCTGTCCCGTGGCTCGCCACACGCAGACCCTATTTTCAAGTAAGATGATTGCCAGATGTCGATGCGTCTCCGCAGTACATGTTCGGCTAGCCCGAGGGCCCGTTATAAATCTTAAGGTTTAGTTAACTAAAGTCCTTCAAACAGACAAACAGTCTTTGTCCCAACTACGGGAAGATAGGGGAGACATATTTTTCAACGAGCGGCGTCTCCCACTAGCAACTTTCCCTCGAGGGCGGCTAGCATCTTTTTCTAACCACCGATATGGAGATTGACCAATTAGCAACAACGCCAATTTCCCTTACTTTCTGAACAAAGGCTTTTCTCGACGAACCCGATGATCTCGTATCCTTAGACACACCCCATTATAGTTTTCCTCTGTGGCATCATCGGGACGGGAAAGGCATTCTCGCTCGCGATCTCATTGATGAAAGGAGTAACTCTTTACGATCAGTGAATATTACGCGTCCGACTTTGATTTTGTGAGTACGTTCATCTATCATCCCGTCGACCGCGGATTCGTTATTGAACCTAGGATCATTGTCATTAGTTTTTCGAGTACCTAACTACCACGGTTACTTGTCCGGTTCTGTAATAATCGTATTTGCACTAGTCAATGTCTTCTCTATTGCATAACGACAACGTGTAACCCAAACGAAGATTCGTTTCACGCCCCTAACCCTAATTCTAATGTAAACCCGACATATATATATATATATATATATATATAATATTTTAAAATATTAATAAAAAATAATAATATTACTATAAATATTTAATTATCTATAAAATTAAATTATAAAATATTAATACTTAAATATTCTACCCTTTATTTTTAAATTGTTTAATATACAATTTTTTTTATTTTGAAAAAATGGAAATTACTATAATATAAATTGTATAATATATAATTTAATAATTTTTTATTTATGATATATATATATTAAATTATAAAATATCAAAAATTTCAATTATATATTAATATAAATAAAAAATATTAATGATATTATAAAATTAAAAATATTAAAAATTTTAAGATTGTATTTTTAATATTAATAAAAAAAATATTAATAATATTACTATAAATATTTTATTTATAATATTTAAATAAATATAATTATTAAATTATAAAAATATTAAGATTTTTTAAATTATATTTTTAGTTCTAATAAAAAGATATTAATAATATTATTATAAATATTTTATTTATAATACTTATATAAATATAGTAATTATTATTATTATTAAATTATAAAAATATTAAAAATTTTAATGTAATATATATATATTATTTATTCATTAATACGTTCATGCTGTAATACACGAACATATGCGTTACTCTGCTACTCACGATGCATCGTAACAAGTATGCATTTTTGTATGAAAAACCGTTTATTTTCATTTTATGTTCGTTTTTAAAGTCAGATGCGATACGAAATAACGTCAGTGTTGTTTTCTGGCTGCTCGCGAACATATGATATCTATTCCATTTTCAAATTGATTTTATCTACACGTTAAAGCGAGCTGTGGAATAAATCAAACTTGCTCGAGCCTGCTTGAATCTCTGTATCATTGTATCATAATGTGAGAACTTTCACAAGCCTAAATCTTGGCAGTCTGACGATCGAGAATATTGCTATCGGAAGAATCGCTCTCATCCGTAAACAAGATATTTCCAAGGATTGCGTTATAATTTTCTTAGCGGCTAACCATCGAATATTCGTCAAACGACATAATTTCGCACACGGCGAACCTTATAACGTACACCTTTTTGGCGTATTATTTTTCCCACTTTTTTTTTTTTTTATTAACGTGGAGGACACCAGGTCGCTTCTGGGAAAAAGCGGCGTGGTAGTGGCGGACGCCAACGGACTAAAACCTCCATGATGACCGTCCCGGCAGCGATCTAGAGGGGCCCGGGAACTGGTGTGAGGGATACACCCCCCCCGCGCTCAATACACCCCCTAATGGAGCGATATGCGGCCACGTCACACCGCGCCTCGTCGCCGGAGCCGCCGTGCCAGACAGTCCGGTTCCCCTGCCGGGCTGATTTGCTGCCCCGGGGCGCTGAGTTGCCAGCGCCTAAGTTTGCACCCCACCGGGGGGCGCGACGGACCTAGCGCGCCTCACCGAAGCGCTTCCATGGCCTCTGCCGCGCCCTCGCCGGTCAATTCTTTCAGGGTGCCCACTGCTGCGTGTGAAACCCCTATTGGACAAACTGTTCTTTGCAATACATCGATGGATAAATACGCGCACAAACACGCAATACGTGCAATAGAATGCTCGAGGTCAATTTTGTGATCCTCTTTTTCAATAGATCTTCGCAAATCCGAAGGTGTAGAATTACCTCCCAAAGACATAAGATGACAACAAACACTTTCTTGACACACTGTATAACATTGAGGTATCCAGTTTTGCCACATACAATTTTGACATTGTCACGTTTGACTTTGTTCATTGTAAAGTCAAATTTGCACACTCCATCTGTGAAATAGTACGAAGAAATCATAGTGACTTGTATTCCTTATGATATCATGATGCCACATAATATATAATACAATACAATAATTCGCGAACAGATCACTCGTTAATTGCTTTTAAAAGAATTACCACGGAAGCTTCCTAACACGCTACCCGGGGGCCAGGGATTTATTTCGTCGATAAGTTAGGTTATTAAACTTATGTTCTTTCATTGAAGACATCGATGGACGCTGTGTTCCAGAAATAGCCAATCACACTTGGCGAAGCATAATAGTAATTTACAATAACAAATACTTAAGAATGCCTAATTTTGTTAAACATAGGGTTCAGTTTACAATTATGTAAATATTACTTCTTGAAAGTAACTTCTTAATCAATTTTAACAAATTTTGTAAAATCATGTAATAAATCTTATTATTTATCATACGCGTGTATTAAGCCAATTGCCAACCGAACATGTTCAAACTGTATTTTTTTCAAAACGGGACCTTAAGCTAAAAAGCTTTATTTCACATATTCGACTTGTTCTTGTATGTGGTATCAGCACCTAGTCGGATGCCCGCGTTATGCAGGACACCCTGATGGCGTTGAACGCAACGATTCAAATTGAACTGAAAAGTCGTTATGTTTTCAGAGGACTTGTGTGTAGAGGATGGTTGATCGTGAGATTTATTAGACAAGATTGCTCGTTGTTGAAACCTTCAAGTATATTTTCAAATGATTAAATAAATAATTATAGATAATGTTCGCAAAGACGGTAGATACTCGTAGATACTGATCCATAACTCTCGTGAACTCCTTACGATTGCGTCCGTTTAAACTGGTATAGTATAAACAGATCGGGGGAGAGTCGGAGAATTCAAATTCGTCTTTGTTCGACGGTTCGACGGTAACGTAACGGCGACATTGTTTTGCCCGGAGTTTATTTATTAATATATTATGTATGTCCTCACGATCTTGATACTCCGAAGCAAAAAAACAACAACATGATTTGAAATGTTCTCTAGCTCATGTACCGCTACGTGTACTTTCAAGGAGCAAAACTGACACAGTTCCGCTTGTGACGCGAGACGGAGATTATCGTTTCACTTCCTTTAACGCATTTTTGCCATTGAAAGACACTAATTTCTGTGACTTGCTTTATCTCTGTTATAAATCTCTCTTTATATTTAAAATTTTATAGTTTTTGTGCAAACGTAAAAGGTAAGTAAATATTAATAAATATTATAATAATATAATATAATGCTATATAATAATATTAATAAATACTTCGCTATTTACTTATTTTATTTCCATTAAGGTATATTGTATTTTTCATTGCATTACTTTCATTGTTATTTAGTGTAATAATAAACGCATACGTTAATATTCATTGGCATTAGTGTAATTGTAAGCTTCACTGTAAATTTAATAAAATTTATAAGAACGGAATTATTAAAAGGGTATATATGTGTAATTAAACTAGATTCTATTCTCAATGTTACTTCATTATTTTATTATTGTTTCATATATATATATTTTTTTTTAATTTACATGTGCTTCTAAGTTAATAGAACTAAACACATATGTATGTATTAATTGCTATATACGTCATAATTTCAACCATAATATTAAATTATGGTATGTATTATTAAAAAGTATAGTTTAATGTATATATTAAATATATATCATTTATTCGTAGATTTTAAATATGGATACTGGATCAAAGAAGGAGATTAAAGAAATGATTACCAAAGATATATCGAATATACATAATTACTTTCATTTCGAACTTTTTTAGTCTTATTGTTACGTCGATTCTTATATTTCAAGATCTAGTCTTGTACGTACGCTGGGGAGCGCTTTTATTTATTGATTCAACAAAGAATATCGTTGTAGGTGTCATACATGCGAGTAAAAGTAACGAAGTACGAGCAGTTTCACTGTAACATACTTCCTGATAATTTCTCGTTATTTATACCATAAGAAAGTATCAAAGAGGAACTCTTATCTCGAACGTGGATCTATTTGTCGATAATGCATGCGTGTAATACTCGAGTGTCGTTCATACAGCGTAAATATACGTGCAGATACGTAAACCTTTTATGATTTTTGTATCAAAGGCAGACCTGCTATAATACTCGCAAGTGAAATATAATTCTACGAAAGAAAATGGAGCAAAAGAGTTTCGTTGGTAATATATTCTTCCTTTTTCATCACAAGTTTCCTCTTTGTTGTGCTTCTGTTACATTATAATCCTGTTAGATCTACGCGCGTAAAATTTCACTTTGTTGCACTATATATCTCATCATCGCCATCTGCCGAACACCTGTGAGAAACGCGGTTTACTTTGTCTCAAAGCGAGCAAACGTCTAATTTCACAAATTGGATTTTCATCAACGGCGAGAAGGGCATATGCGATGTAAAGGAGGCTGTAAGGGTGTCCTAGGGCTTACGGTGGTTGTCACGATGCCGGAAGTGGCGCCGAGCAGACACGTCAAGGGAGAATCAGAATCGCTATTGGCAAAAACCATCACGAACATTTGTCCTTCGCGCCACCAAAATTCTATCTTCTGAGATATTTTTCGCGTTTCCGAGGTCATCGCCACTCTCCTTAACTTTGCCTTACGATGTATAATATCTCGATGTTACGGTAGTTAGAAATTTGTATTAATTTGGAGAACCTTGCAAAAGTACGCAAATCTGCTACGATAGTCGGATAGAGAGTATCGGCAGAGATATGTTCCTTTATCGTGAAACTCTCTCGGACAACTTAGATGCTACCAGATATCGATTCTCGCATCCAACCATTTCGTAATAAACGTAGATCACCCAAGAAATTTCTCAATTGTCATCCGTTAATTTCTCGCAACTTTTGCTTTATTTTAGCTACGTGGGAACCTATTAGTGCGCAAATGTTACCCCGAAAATGTTACTCCTCTGTGCCAAATATCGTTCACGTGTATAATCAAAGTTGCATAAAACCGCGTACAATTGCATCAGGAAATTTCTAATAATTTGCTCGTCTCGCAGGACGAAAACAGGCTCACGAAGGATCCCTCTGTTCTGGCTATCGAATGTACCGCAAGCACGTAGTTTCAAGTGTCCGTTCTCTAGAAAATTCGAAACAATTTATGGTCGATGGTCGAGTGAACGGTGCAACGGTCGAGTCGGAAAGATCAGAAAGACAAATCATCATAGTTCGAACAGACCGGGAAGCAGAAACGCACTTCCATGATCATTTGTATCGTTGCTCGATCTGTTGCTGCGCAATGACCGAGCAAGCTGTTGATTTTTCTTTTTCTGCAATGCTACTATACTCTACACTCTATGCTTTATACCGTTCTTTTGCCCGCTATTTACCTTGTACGCGAACTTTTTATCGCTAGTGGATTGCAAAAATCCTTTTTTATCACGAATTTTACGTGACAATGCGTAGGTCAAGGTGGACGTAAGACAAAGGAAGGTGTAGATAAATAAGACAGGGTGTATTTAAAAATAATAAGTTATTTATTACAGTTTATTTAATATGTATACAGGCTATTCGTATTATAGCAGCGATAGCTAGTGTTAAATTAACAATGACAGTTTCTATCGTAGTTAATATTATATTGGTTATTGGCCATGACGAAGGCGAATTTTGATAGCCCTGGTCGAGGTCGGTGGTCTGGATCTATAACAAATAATACTATATTAATATAGCAAAAAAATGTCGTAAATATCGATATCATTTGCAAGGCGATTCATTTTGGGCATAGTGAAATTATGTTGATCAGTTTGTGGATATTAGGTTGAAATTAGATAATAAAGTTATAGATTTACCCGTTTTAAGGGATTGTTCAGGCGCCGTTAATTCACTGGATATGTCGCCCTGAAGCAGGATGTTTAAATTTTGGATCATATATTGTACTGATAGGAAGTATTTTATCGATACAATTATGAGTTTATTTGATTAAAATATCTAACGTAGTGTCTAGTCACCAAACGAATTAGTAGATCAGCCGTGAACAATGGCAGTAATTTGTATAATAACAAAGGATAAGCCAAATATAGCAGAATGACTCATCGGCTAGCGGGAGGTTGTGCCTAATTATCAAAAGCGAAAGAAATATGAAAGATCCTAGTTTGTAGGACTTGTTGACAATCAATGTCAAAAATTTTTTCGTTTGGTCCATAGAATGTTTTGAGTGGGCTGTATTTCGACACACGACAAAATTGATAACGTAAATAAATCTTATATATTTGTTTCAAGAAATGATAGCTTGTTTGTGAGCGGTATCTTTAGACAGGTTGTTGAAAACTGGATGTTAATTCGGATTTTATATTTTCAATAAGTTCGCATGAGTATTTTAGTCAAATCTAGCACGAATCGAACAGGTGAAAACAATCTATACGGCGTTCGTGCTGAGGTGGTATGGTGATAGGTGCGTAAGGAACTACTCTTGGTGTTTTTAACGAACAATAGTTTATTTAGAACTAATCAACAATCAGAGTTAACAATTAACAATTAACAATTACACTTACCAGACAATTGGTAACAACTAACAAATAACGATAGACACCGAGAGATCATTCGACGCGTTGCTATGCAAATAATACCGAGGAGTTACACATTTAATGGCGTAAGACAGACTGCCTGTGCTTTTGTTTCGGATCGCGCAGATTCGTCCCTTCGTAGCCCATCGATATCGTAGCCCAGTGCTGGCACGTGTATGCTCTTCCGAGAATTCGGCGGAAAGAGTGTGAAGATATCGATGGTACATTGGGCACGTCGGTGTTGCGCTTTGGCGGCGTCGCGCTTTGCATCCGGAGCCGTTGAAAAGTTCCGTGGCCCGTGCCGCCACAGTGCTTGGCAGGCTTTTATTTTGTTTACCTAGTGGATCGGTATGATAGAGTTCGAGACATGTGGAAAGTACGGCTTCCAGGCAAGCAGGGGCTGATTCAGCGCATTAAAATAAGAAGAAAATTTCGTATAAACGTTTTCGAGTAGACGCTTGCTTTGTGTCACAGTACTTTCTTACCTATCTTTAGAGAAATTACTCGAATCGACCAGTTCCAGTTTATACGGAAACGCGAATGCGTCGCGTCATAGATCGTCCATCTTGTTCGAACAGCTTACACGAATTTGTCGAAAATTTTGATCGTCACGTCAACTAACGTTTTATAAGTAAGAGATTTTAAACGTCCCCGTATTTAATAATCGAACGGATTCGGATCCGAAGAGCGTATTGGTCCGGAAATAAGGCCAGCACGATTTATCCATTTTCCAAGAAATCGTTCATCTGTGTAATGTTTAGCATCGCAAAATAAGCTATAAGCGGAACGTATGGTCATATTAGGCATATTATGTTATATAAAATTTTCTTCTTATTTCAGTATTCAGAATCAACCTCTGCCATATTTTCCACGTGTTCTGATTCACCTTGTATAATATATAAGAATGATAATTGCAAATATATTTGTATAATAACTCTATGATAAGCGCTTAATAATACATACAGTGAACTTGTAGAGAGTAACGTTTGCTGACTGTCGGAGGCACATTGTTGCTGTCTATGCAAAGACAAGTGCCCATTTCTTGTCGAAGAACTCCAGTCAATTCTAGCGTTTCACCCACATAAGTTTTCAACGCTGAAACATGAAAATATATAGTCGTTATTTTTTAGCTTTGCCTCTATTTGATCTTCATCTTATCTGCTTACGCGCTTAATAATAGAACTAGGTTTGGTCTACGTAAAAAGTAATTTCTTTTTATTAAGACTCATATTTATTAAGATTTAATAAGATACAATTTATTAAGATACATGTAACGAAAGGCAGGAAGTAGTAACATTTTACGTGAATTTGCATGGATCGAATATGCTGATGTGCTTACGAATAAGAGAGTATTGATCGATAATTATTAAAGCCAATTGTTTGTGACATGGGAATAAGCAAAAGTCATTTTTAAGTTTAAAGATCTTTAGTTTAGTATTGAAATGTGTTTAATGTATTTTAGCAAAAGTAGATAAAATAGAAATATTAAAAAGTTGTGTTTGGAAGACAAAATTTGACAAAAATGATGCATATACAAATGCTATCTGTGGTCATTAATATATTTTTTCGTTATCGACAGAACATTTTCCCTTGATTTTATTGACATACTGGATTAATCACTTCTTTAAGTTTCTCGTTCTTGAAACAACATCAAAATCGTATATTGTTTCGTGCTAAAAAATCTACTAAATCCATTGACAGTGAAACGATATTTCGTATACGGTTCTTGCAAGAATTATTATTATTTAAGACTTAGGAAAACGTATATACAGTAGCCACGCACACTGTGCGTATTTCTGGCGCGCGTTTCCGTTCAGTGACAGTACTTCGGCGGACTGGATTGCCGAAGCGAAAGGGTTAAAAAAATACGATAAAATCACATGTAGCTCTCTATTTGTCTAGTCGCTTTTGTAGCAATATCACTATGTCCTCTGACATACTTGAGGTTTCTTACAATTCACAAATTAAATGAACAACTGTGCAAGCGAAATCGCTGCTGTAGAATCCCCGCTTCTGTAGAATCAGTCGTATGGATTTCAAAATTTAGTGTGTCGCCGGGATTAGCGTTATCCAAAGTACGCCACAGGAATAGAACATAAAGATATTTCTCAAAATTTGTTATTGCTGGTATGATATTGCTGAAATACAAGGCTGCAGTTTCGTAATGTCGTCGAAACATTCAGTTCTTTTTTGGTCAGTCACTTTTCGCGTGCTTTGTATTGCTCTGTCGAATTTGAAAGTTTCTATTACGATAGCGGATGGTGCGAAAGACGCAAGTTTCTAGTATTTTAGAGATGTCTGAACGTCAGCTGCGTGATTATGTAACAAAAAATGGAGATATCCATTGAAATATTTTAACACGCAAGAGATTTCATGTTAAGACAATACACGCAAAGTAAATACACACGAATATAATAGTATATCCTTTTCGATGTCATTCGATTCTTGTGTCATTCATTTTTTCCCCGATATATTTGAGCGATTCGAGATAAACAGGATACACTTCTAAACAATTCCTCTCAAAAGTGGCAGGAATTAATATTTTTTCTACTGAAAACAAATAACTCTGGAAATATTGAAAATGTAAAAGAACAGGAAGCTTAAAATCCGTTCACTTGTCGATGTAATGAGCAGAACAATACATATTTGCGATAATAAGAAGAATATCTCTAATGATACTGTAGTATCGGGGAGAAGGGCCCAAGAAACGTCGAGCTAACTACATACAATGTCGCGAGAGCCGAGGCGCTGTCGGCTCCATCAATGCATTACCGGGTCCTTCAAGTAAATAGCCTTGCCGAAAAGACCTACGTGACCCTGGCTACGAGCGTCTGCAGAACACGTGTGCGGTGGGCCTAGCAAAAGACAATAGAGTGCTACAACGGCCAGAGAGTCAGTCGAGAAGCAGAGTGCGAGTTGAGCGGACACGGAGTGTGAGTCGGCGTGCGACGATATTGTAGTCGGTCCTTTTGTTATTGAATATCACTTATTAAAATACACTAAACTTTGAACTCTACCATCATCACTTGTCCTTACTCTAAGAAACCATCAGTTACTACAATACTTTTAATACATCAAAAGGCAAATACTATAAAAAGATTCGACGCGCTCTTTGAATACAGCTACTATCAAGATGTATAAACATTAGAACACATAATTAGCCTAGATCGTGTCGAAGTAGTAAGTACGTATGTACTTTTGAAGAATTTTTAAATTCAAAATACTTTCGAAATCACGTTTAAAATACAGTTATTCTTAGAATATGATTTAAAATATAATCTTCTTTTTACTTTTTGCGTAATTTATTACGCAAATCATTACTAAAGAAAGTTACTTTCCAGTTGTGTTACAAAGTAATCCACTTTGTACACAGGTATGTAATAAATTGCCAGAAACTTTGATGAGAACGAACTTTTTATTAAAAAAAGTGACATCTTTCATGTATGATTTCCTCTTCAATCTAATATTTGCTTGGTAGTAGTATATCAAATATTTTTGAGCTAAAAGTAAGTAATAAATATTCGGTAGGTTTATATGCGGAATGCATAAATAATTGTTATGAATATTGAAAGTATTACATTTTTCTGTCTAAATCGTTTCGGTTCAATTTGGAAAATCTTATTCTGCGTGTGCAATTAATACCAGCAGCATGTCAACTCTAAAGTTTCATATCACGAAAAGAGTTTATGCAAAAGACGAATAAGAGTTAAGTTTGACATCGAGTAAAGAAAACCCAATTTGAAATTGATCTAACAGTGTTTTTCTAAATTATTTCTAGGTATTGTTCAATTTGT
>NW_022885512.1:0-16794 GCF_011952205.1 Bombus bifarius
GCGAATCCGTTATGCACTGCCGACGTGTGAAAGTGCATGCCACAGTAATATACAATTCGAGTTATTTGCACCTTGCATTGCCTTACCTTGGTAAATTCAAATTCTGAGAGTTGAAGTAGTTGTATATAAATATCTTGGGTTTCAGTCATTGTAGGCTGTATGCTGCAGTCCCCGATGGAGTTTAGAGAGATAGTGGTAACGTTGAGGTGGTTGCCATTGCAGTCATATCCTACCAGGCCGTATGCTATTTTGATGAGGGTAAGTACGATGACCAGGCGATTCATCTTCCTATTAACAATTTATTAAATTGTTTCTTCCTCTCGAGTTTATTAGAAATAAGAATAATCTTTTATTATTATTAATATATATAAAAAAAAATTTATATTTATATGTTTTTTTTTTTTTTTGTTAAAACTTATTATCGGTGAAAATAAATACCATGAATGCTACCTGGGTTATAATTATATACGTATATGCATACGTATTGCTAAGTAATATAGATGAGATTTGTTTTATCGTTATAAATATATAAGTATATATTATCTATAGGAATAGATATTACAATTATAGCTTGTCTTTGAATATATATATATGTGCGTGTAATGATAAATATGACGACTTATTTTACGAGTCACTCGGATTATCAATGGAAGTGAGTGTCATAGATATCGCCTACTTTACAACATGCGTGCATATATATATTGGTAAACATAAGTGAAAATTATATGCATAATTATAAATGTCGTTTGTTTACAGGTGGATAGCATCAGTATTTGGTCTTGTGCGTAGCATACAAGTACTTTATAGTTCTACGGCGCGGATTGCTATTCCTTGAACTAAAAAGTTTCTTTCAAGGTGAGTTAGATTAGTGTAAACGATCATGCATTGGAGGCATGATATAGCGGGTTGTAGGTCCGCTAGGTTTATATCACACATACGACAGTATGATATTCGTGTTCTTGCGGATACTCCGCATATGAAATGAGTGGGTGGGTCGTCACATAGGTCCTGGTGGTCTGGATCTAAGTTATCGAAACAGTCTTGACAAAGATGACCGTTATCTAAATGGTAGACAGAACGTATCAACCGAACACAGAGGCAAGACTGAACATCCTCCGTCGCTTCCAGATCGAATGCGGGTACGGGCCCGTCTGAGTCCTCTATGTTAGGGTCGATGAACTCGCCACCTGTTCTGGACATACATACGAAAACAGTTAATATATATATTTTATAATTTTTTATAAGTTTTGTTCGGACCTATCCCTTTGTACAAATACTGTATCCCTGTATGTGGTATAATATATAATATGTTATGGTTATGTTAGTTGTTGTTTATTATATATATTTTCCTTATCTCTCTCTTTTTTTTTCTTTTTTTTATTATTTTTTTTTTTTGTGTTCTGTACCTAGCATTGCTATTATAATGCTGTATTACATTGTATTAGCTATTATTTGTGTTGGGGTGCGTGCGACGAATTTTCAACATGGTCGCTTGCGTGTATCGTTTGTTTAATGTCAACAGTAGCGTGTTGTTGAAATAGTTAATTTGTTAATCATTATAGTTTATTTTGTAGTGTTTCTGTAATATTGTTTGTGTTTCATGATATTGTGTGTGTCAATACCGTGTGCTACCTTAATGCGATAGCATAGATTGTGTTGTTTTCGAATTTCGATAGTCATTGTTTTGATTATACGTGACTCGCATTTATATAAATCTTGTTTAATTTAGTTAATTTTTTTTTCTTTTTTTTTGTGTATTGTGTTACCAGATATTTTGTGTAACGTAACTTTATTCCTTTGCACCGAGTTCAGTCATGTTGTTAATATTTAGTTAGTCTATCTTGATTAATTTCTAACTTATTCCTGTGTTTATTAACCTTTCTTATTTTCCCTATTAATTTATTATTGCATGTACTTGCTATTTGCTATTATTTTGTGTATGATATGAGTTAGTTCCCTTATTAGTGATTAAAACCTACTTGTTAGATTAACATTGTCTGTAATTCTTCAGATTCTACTCTTCCGATGCTGCATCACTTACCTAGATCATTCCCACAACATCACCTGATTCTTCGATATGCCTTGGATACTTACTACGGTTGTCTTCAATCGTCTTATATCTGTGGCCATAAAGGTACTGTTTAGTTTATTTAGTTTAATATGTGTATAATGCATTGTGTGTGCGACCGCTATTGTGTATTACAAAATCCACTTCTACATGTTAGATATAATAATATAACAATACTACGTAGATTAATACATAATAAGATATCCTTTTACTTTCAATTAATCTATCTTAATTATTTTCTAACCACTTTCTACACTTATCAGCTATTTTATTTCTTCTTGTTAATCTGCGACATTCATGCATGTACACTTCCTTGTATGGTGATTAATTGTTCACGAGGTAAGTTGCACTTCCACTGTTTTAGTTATTCGTTGAACTAACACGTTTTACATTCAAACAGTAATCGGATCATTTGTAATAAACTTCTTTTTCTTTTCAGGTTTCCGCCATCTGTGTTGTTCGACGAACAGTGCCATGCTTCCATAGTATTGTTATAACATTTAGTACTGTTGTATTTTGCATTAAGGCAGTTGAAGTTAATTTGTTCATTTATTTTTCAGCTGGCTGTCGTACATGGTGTTTCGCAAACCGAGATCCATAACCTATTTTGCACGTAAACCTTCTCGTATGATGATTACTTGTTCACAAGGTAACTTTCACTTTCACTCTTTTAATTATTTATTGAATCAACACGTTTTATATTCAAACAATAATTAGAGTACATATAATAATTTTTCCTTTTCTCTTTTAGGTGTTCGATATCTGTATTATTCGACGAACAGCACTACAACATACACTACCGCACTACGTTGCCCACTGAAATCACTTTATTCATTGCTTATTTCGGTTATGCGCTAGTTTTAGCTTGTTTAAGTGCACTGTTCGCGGACTCCCTTTTACTTCAATCTTGACGTTCTGGTTCTGCAAGATTTCTAGCACCTTGTATGGTCCAGTATATTGATCGGAGAATTTTCCTTTACTAGGTTCTTTTAGTAGATATATCGAATCTCCTGTTTTAAAATCTTGAGGGTTAATTCGTCGATCGTTAGTCTTAGTTTGGATTTTATCAAATTTTCTATTGCCATTCGTTGTACAGTGTTAATTTTATTGAACAGATCTTCGAGATATTCTGCGCATGTTGGTTCCGTGTTCTCTTCGATTGTTACTTCACCAATAGGTTCTCTGGCTAGATGTCCGAAACTAATTTATGCGGGGAGACTTTCGTTCCTTTCCTTCATTTTAGTTTTTATTTTGCGCCAAGACACAGGTTTACTGACATTGATCCAATTATCCAATTGCTTGCTAATAGCATTTAAGATACAAATTTTTGAGAGTGCCGCAGCCATATTAACCCAAAAATATTTTGTATATAGTATAGTGTGATACCATCCATATTTTCCTGGGGGAATCATAAGATCAGCACTACTTACTATGTTACCTACGTCAAATATTAGATGTAGTAACCAATAAAGTATTTTTAATCCAATTATAATCCAATGGCTAGCATATTTATTCAAGTTTTTATATATATCTTCGACTGGTGATTCCCTGTTTTCTCCCTTTTGATTTCTTTGAGCTCGTTGAACTTGCGTTTCTTCAGCTTGAAAATGTTTAGAATCCTTTTCCTTAGTTACCCTTTTTTCTTCTTCATTTATTTTATTCGCAGCACCTTTATTTTTCTCTACCTTTTCAGGATGAATAGTTTTACTGGAAGTGCTTATTATAATTAAATTATTATTTATTTGTATGGAACGTTTAGGAATATTTTTGGTAGATTTGGAATTATTCTTTGAATTTTTATTACAAACCTTTTTGCTTATAGATTCTGTTTTGGATTTAGGGATAGCTATATTTTTATTTTCTATAGTGTGATCTTCCTTGCAATTTAATGATTTGGCTTTGAGTTCGATAAAGTTTCCTTCTGATGGTTTTATAGAAGTTTTTGAGTGAGATGCACTCGCTATCTCTTTTCCTATTATGGTTGAAACATTCACGAAATTCGTGGAGTCTTGCTTTTGTATCTTTGCCAAGTCGAACGTGGAGAGGCGATTTGCACTTCCCAGCGGGTCCAATATCTCTGTGATGTTAGGCAGTGGATAAGCATTGCCTGTCGTCTCGTCGTTCAATTTCCTAGTTTCTGCTTTGTCTGAAAGTTCTTTGGCACTAACATTATTTATCTTGTTTGGTAACTCAGAAAATTTCTCACTCATGATCCTGTCTATGGCACCGTGCGTCCTTTTATTATTTAACGTGACATTATCCCTTATCACAGCAACGGAATGGTGTTTGCATTGAAAAGTTGATTGGTTGAAATGATCAGCATCTCTCTTTTGATTTAGATCTCTATCGAGGTATTTATTTATGCGTTTTTCTTCCCAAGTTATTGCTCTTGTTTCTTTCCTGACATTTTCTTCTATTCCCGGGTTGTTTAGATGTTTCTGCGACGGCGGTACAAATCTCCAGTCCTGGCGGTTGTTTACAGTATAGATACTATTGTATGGTGGATGAGCGTTGTTTTGGTTATAATTATCCGAAGGTGTCGGACGTTAGTATCGAATTCTATTGTTCACTTGTTTTAATTCTCGTGTTGCTTTCATGGCTTAGCGGTACGCATCGTCCAAGGATTGGTATCCTGCTATCTTTACTCGTAAATACACCTCGTTTGGGAGCCCCTTAACGAAAGCTTCCCTCGTGTCTCGATCTATCCTATCTTGAAATACGGTGCCGTACTCGTACCTTTCCCCGTTCATTATCGCCAGCCTGAGATCTTTGACGCGTTCTATGTAGTCCAAAATATCTTCTCCCGGTCGTTGAAATATTGTAGCTAAATCCCCTTTATATTCGTTAACCGTTTTTCCCGGACCGAACATATCTTTTAATTTATTCCCGAAATCGTTTAAACTTATTACTTCTGTGTCTTCTACGGCGAGAAACGCGTGTCCGCGAAGCTTATTCGTTAATAATTTTACTAACTGAGATTCTTGATGCCTAGGAACCATGTTTCGTGCACGCTCGCATGCTCTTAAAAATCGAAATACCGAGGGTCGATGTCCGTCGAACACTGGTACTGTCTCTATTGCATCTTTTAACTTAATTGATTGGGGATTAACTTCTATCGGTATTGTCGCTTGGGAAATTATCGGCGATGATACGGGTGTCTTGATTTCCTTTTTTATTTTCAGTGAACGCACATCGTCTTGTAATTTATTCATTGTTGTACTCATGTCGCGAAAATTCGCATCCCATGCTTTAAGTTTTTCCGATAACATCAAGATCATGCCTTTGTCCAACGATTCTAATTTAGTCGACATTATTTCTTAGGTATATATTTTATCGATAATCGTGACAACTTTAATCCCTTGTGGAGCGAATCGAACCGTTTAAACCAACTTTAATCCTCCGTGGAGCGTATCCCACCGCTGCCACCAAAAATTTATTACTTTACTCTGTTACGTATCTATTTGTTTAAATCGATCAAATTTAAAGTTAAATTTTACTGAAAAATTTTTTTTTTATAGTTTGAGTTTTGAATTTAATCGGAAGGGAAATAAATTGAAATGATATTATTGTGTATTTAATACTGATTTAGATTTCTAATTAATACGGTAGTTGCTGCCACCAGAAATAGTCTAAGGACTATTTCAAAATATTTTATTTTTATTATTTTCTTTTACGCTTAATGGGTAGCGTTAACTGACGCTTAATGCAACTGGTAAACGAATTCCACTTTTCGGCTAACCTGCTATGCGCAGGGATACTAGCACGGGAGAGGATTAAAGCTGGGTACAATAAATATTTTTCCTCGTTGAACGGATTTTTATTTGAATGTAAAATGGCTTAGGTTATTATATATATATATTATTAGCTAGATAATATATATTTTAGCGTTGCTGGATTGGATAGGAATGTGAGAGTTTTCGTTGTTTTATATAAATTTATTTTTACGTTTGACTTCTTCTTCTCTTTTAATTTCGCTGTAGTAGTTTGCCGTTAGGACCGAAACTCAATTCATTTACTACGATGGATTCTGTCACCACGATTTTCTTGCCTTTTGAGTTTAATAATCGGGGATGATTCCAACGATCCTCTCTGTGTGGGACTCGTGTGATTTCGCAAGCCTTGCCCAAAGACGGGTAATATTTTACCAACAGTGGGAGGAGGAATGCGGAGATCGATGGGTGTTTTCGATAAGCGAAAACACCGTTTGCACAAGCCAACACAGCGAACGATCCTTTGGTTAAATTCTCGAAGGGAAATTGTTCTGTTATATCTCTCTTACAATCGCATGCAATGATGGCAAGAATATCAGTTAATAGCAACGCCGGTATTGTTCTTAATTTTCGATTGACCCCGACGATGTATTTAATAGTCCTTCCTGTGCGGGACTTATGTGATTTCGCAAGCCTTGCCCAAAGGCGGGTAATATTTTACCAACAATGGGAGGAGGAATGCGAAGATCAGTGGATGTTTCAGTAGTTGAAAACACCGTTCGCACAAGCCGACACAGCGGACAACTCTTTTGTTAAAAGTTTAAACAATGATTCTATCTTCAAAACCGTTCGCGAAAATATAACGAAATCGATGATAGGAAGTTCTAATTCAATTCTCGAGGGCAACGAGATTACCAGAGAAGAAGGAAATTTTCAAAATTAATTTTCTTACCTTGAGGAGTAGGTGCTGTCTGGTGCCATTGCCTCAGCCGCTCCGGTGGTCGTCGAAGTTTTGTTGAGTTTATTATTTGAACTCGAATATAGTTTACTATCAACTCTTACTTTATTTATCTATTTTAATACAGACTGAGCAATTCACTTAGCTGGATTAATACCGCAATTACAATGCGCGTTTGTGTTTAAACGATGAAATGAGGACTTCAAAGATAAAATTTTCTTTTTACTTAGTCGCGACTCTCTTTTCTTGACCGAAAAAATTAAGACCCCGAAACGCAAAATACTATACAAAATTTCTAAACGCAGTGACGAGCGCAATAACGAACGTAGTAATAAATTAATAATGGGCCGTAATAACAAACGATCACAAGAATTATGAACAAACTAATGAGCGAAGAATAATGAGCCGTAAGGAATGAACACTATAAAAAATGAACGAACGCAAATTATAAGAAGAATGGACACTATAATAATGAACAAAGAATAATGAACCGTAATAAGAATGTTCACCAGAATAATAATGAGCGCTGCGCTATGTTGCTACGCTTATTTATAATGCCATCCCCCACGGGGTGGTGGTCCACTGGGGGTACGCTTCCGTGGGAATCGGGATGTTGCAGTTTGGGCTTCTTGGAATCGTACGTGACAAAATGCAAATTCCATATTTCGACTTAGTTTTTATCAGTCCTGTGTTCCGCTGAGCTAGCGTCTAGGAGATTTGAAGCATTCCACGCTGATCTAATCCTTTCCACGAGAAACTTCCACGTGCTGTACCGTGGGAATTACCGGTGTTCTTCGGCGCGTGGAAGGGCTGATGGCTGCAGCATCATTATCATTTCAATGTTTACTGGGTAAACACGCGCAGCTCCGCTGCTCTCCCATAACAAGGACCTCCTCCTTCGAGTTGTTTTGCGTAAGTTTGGATGTTTGCATATTAAGGTTGTTTTTGTGATTTTGATTGTTTTTTCCTTTTTTGCTATTTCCCTAGGCTTCGGTGATCGACGTTCGAACAATGTTTGCGGAGTCGTTTCCATCAGAGGTTCCTTTCCAGACTTCCCTGGTACGTATTTAGTCTTGTTTTTAGTCCGCTTGATTCGTCCTGTTTCGTTTTATTTAAAATATACCGTGTTGTTCTCAGCTCAAGCGAAAGAGGGATTCCGAAGAACCCATGGGCGACTCGGGAGGACCAATCAAACGCATGCGGCCCTGTGATAAACCACGAGTATCAGAGTGGTTGGAGGAACTATTCAACATTGGTGCCGAGGCCGTGTCGAAATTGGGCTTTGACGATTTGGTTACTTTCGACGAGAATTTCTTCGATGCAGAGACCGTCGTATTGGAGAGGGAACCCCCTCTGGTTGAAATCGTTGATACCGATCGTTGCGTGAAAGTTCGTTTTGCGAATGAAATTCCCGAAGAGGTTTTGGAGGCACATCTTCGTCACCATGCTTCTGGGAGAAAGGGAATTTCCCCTGTTGTGCGCTATTGGTGTATGCGTAAGTTCAGCGAACTTTATCCCGGAGCTCCTTGCTTCGATTTTGATTTAGTGTAGCTGCTTCAATTTCGTTGGTTCGCTGTTTGATGTTCCTTATTATTATTAATTTTTTGATGTATTTTGTTTTGTGTTCAATATATATATATATATATATTTTGAATGTGATAGTGCTAGGTTATCTATTATCTAAATATATATATATATATTTTGAATGAGATAGTGTTAGGTTATCTATTTTACGTTTGTTATTTTTTTCAATTTTATATTTCCCCCCTTTTAATTAATTATATATATATATTTTTTTTTTACATTTGTAGTTGCGCATAGAATTTATTAAAGAAAAGTGTTAACAATGTGTTTTCATGATTTGTTTCTCGCGCCTGACTTTCATTAATCCCTAATATTCCTGTCGCCATGACGCGTGTAAATCCAACATGGCTGCTCATAAATGTCATCAGTAAAGTTTTTAGTGACGGGTCTTTAGTTTTGTTTGATATCGAAGTAATTTTTCGTCTGTCGCTCGTTTTTCCTTATTCTACCGCAATTAGAACATTTATTTATTAATATTGTTTTAAAGTGACAATAGTATAATATGTATATATATGTCGGAGATGAAATGAAAACCGGAGCCTTCCCTATGCAATTTTGAGAAAGCCTTTTAATGCTTTAGCCCAGATTTTATCATAACTGTAATTAAGTAATTGTCATCTGTAATTGTTTGACATTTGTGAAAAGCGAAAGTGGGTTCGAGGTGACAACTGGTCGCTGAACGTAGCCACGGTCACGGGATAAACGTTTTGCCTGACGAAGGTGTGGATCGGTTGTATTGTTCTCCCTAGAAATCACATAGAATTGTACTTTAGAGATGTCGATATAATGGGACACACGTTGTATGAGGAATCAATCTCCAGACAGAAACTGCCTAGCAACGGCGTTTGGATCTTTCTCGATGTTTCCAAGGAGTATATAACAAACTTTTGACAGATATTGCCTAGCAACAACGATTGGAACCTTCTCGATGTGTCCAGCGAGAATATAACAAACAAATGCAGTCGTATTACGAAAAAGATTTTAATCAGAGAGGCATTCGTGTGGTCGCCTTGGAAAGTGATACATCGAGTAATTTTTTCCGAGTGATTCAGCAAACGTATTTTTGAGTTATAAAATTGTTTAAAGTTTTCCCGTTGACCGTGTATTCGTTTGAACCCCGGATCATTGTTTATAGCGTAAATTAAATTCAATATTTGTAAATTTATCAATCGTTAATTTTCATTATTCGTTAAATTAGTAAATCGTAAGATATATTATTCGTTTCTTTATTGTTCGATAAAACTTATTATTCTTTAATCTAATTAATAATTTAATTTATCATTTGTTAATCAATCATATCATTTACAAAATTCATTATTCATAATATTTGTAAAACCTTGTTTATTCGTGTAAATATATTCTCTGTTTTGTAAAACAATGGCTAATTCAAACGAAGAATCGTTACGCGCCTTAAATCCTAATGATAACCCGACATATATATATATATATATATATTTTGAATGTGATAGTGTTAGGTTATCTATTTTACGTTTGTTATTTTTTTCAATTTTATATTTCCCCCCTTTTAATTAATTATACATATATATTTTTTTTTTTACATTTGTAGTTGCGCATAGAATTTATTAAAGAAAAGTGTTAACAATGTGTTTTCATGATTTGTTTCTCGCGCCTGACTTCCATTAATCCCTAATATTCCTGTCGCCATGACGCGTGTAAATCCAACATGGCTGCTCATAAATGTCATCAGTAAAGTTTTTAGTGACGGGTCTTTAGTTTTGTTTGATATCGAAGTAATTTTTCGTCTGTCGCTCGTTTTTCCTTATTCTACCGCAATTGGAACATTTATTTATTAATATTGTTTTAAAGTGACAATAGTATAATATGTATATATATATTTATATATGTTTATGTTGTGTGTCACTTCAATATGGCTAATGTTTTGTAATTCTTCGATTGCGTTATTTATTGTTTTGAGTAGTTTATTTTATAGAGTATTCGATAATATAAAACATATGCACTCACACATACATATATATATATATATATTTATATATATATATATATACGTATTTATATGTACATTTCTCTCGTTCATGTAGTGTTCGTACGAAATGAAATGTTAATTATTTATTTTATATTAATTTCATTTAATAAGATAGAACACGCACCCGCACACGTATATATGTATATATTTCTGGCAAAGTGATTTTCATTTAGATTCTTTTGTGATATAGTGTTGTGTATTTGAGGTTATGTGTCAATCATTTGATTTCATATATACATATATATTTTGTATTGTGACAACATAGTATTGAAGGTTTTGTTTCTAGATTATTGTGCGTTTAATGTGTGTTTACATATTTGTGCTTGATGACAGAATTTCTGTAAGCAATTCCTCAAGTCGTTGCGGTGTTAATTATTTTGAGCGTTTGGCCTGTCGACAGGTTGTCGCTTGGTCCCAAGTGTTGCGTTGTGTGTTCTATTTTTTTTGTAGATTATTAATAGTGGTTTTAGTTTAGAAAATAGATTATTTATATGTTTATATAGAGACATGCATGTTTCATAATGTAGTTCTTATTTTATAATGCTTTACCGGCATGTAGGCTAGTTTTAAATATGTACTTCAGATTGTAGAATGCACATAGATTAGTAGTAGTTTAGAATATAGATTTTTATATGTTTATATAGAGACATGCATGTTTCGTAGCGTAGTTCTTATTTTATAACTCTTTACCGGAACGTAGGCTAGTTTTAAGTATGTTTCTGTTTAATAGAATGCGCACACATATATATATGTTTCTGACAATGTAACTTTTATTTCTTTAATAATACAATATTGTATGTTTTATGTATTCGTTAGACTATTAGTTTTTAACTTCGTATATACTTATATTTCATAAATTGATAATATTGTATTTGTTGCATAGTATTATAAGCACTAACACTAATATTTACTAGTTTATTACATATCTAGCATATATGTTTATACTTATATGTAACTCTCCAAGTTGATTGATTAAAATATATTTATATATACATGTATTTCTGGCGCTTCAATTATTTCCCTTTTTGTAGTTATTCTTATTTCCTGGTTTATTTGTTTGGTTCGTAACTCGTTCAATCCGTTAGCTGGTTTTATTTATTTTATTTTATATTGGTTGGATTTATTAGTCGCCCTCGCTTTGTTAATCCTTCCTTTAGTTTCGTAGCGCCGTGTGTTCGTTTGTGCATTCAAATCTTTATTCGCGCGTTTTGTATAGAATAGTTTTCTTGTTCTTGTTACGGCGCGTGCGGAGCGCGGGACGTGACACCCCCGCCCTTGGAGTTCAAATTTCCAAAGGAAATTTGACTGATGGTGTCTCTGAGTTCGCTCAAGGCGGACGTAGATGGCGTTGGTTGTTAAGTGACTACCGGTGTTATCGATATCCCTCGAGGTTGTGCTGTTTGATCATCGATATTTCGTTTTCTTTTGAGGTATAGTAGCAGGTGGGTAACTGAGCCGCTTATTGCTCCTAATAGGGCGATTCCACATCCGTAAGTTTCACGTAACTGGTATCCGTGTATGGCTATATCTATTATCGTCTTGATTAGTTTAAATATTACAAGTATTCCAAATATTGCTGCACTGACAGTTCCAAATTCCATAAAACCAATCCATAAGCTTGATACGGTATTTTTTGCTATTGTCGTTAATGTGTTTTCGTCCATCATTCCCAGGATGTTTACTGTTCCAGGGACGATTGTTTTTCCTGTTGCTCCTCTGGCCAATGTGTTCAAAACTGCAGATTTTTCTGCCGGGAACATGACGTGGTCCCGTAGTGCATCGAGGTCTTTTTGGGTATATATTCCGCTCGTGGCCAACGACGATGGTGCTGAATATTGCCACGTTTGGCGTACGTCCGGGCGGAGTTCCTGTGGTGCAATTGTTTCCATGGGTTTTGGTACGAATTTGTGCCAGAGTCCGTCGATATTGTATAGCGTAGGTAGTACCGCGCTACATTCTCTGTGGTTTCCGTGTTGCGTTAGGATGTGTGTTTTTGGCGTTAAAAATGCGGTGCGATTCCCTTGCCAAACGGGTAGCTCCGAGTAGCATTCTGTTATATGTCGTACTTTTACTTGTACCGGAATGCATTTGACTATGTGGACTGCTTCTCCTGCGATCAGGGCCATGTGTCCTGGGGTTTTGGATATGGTATATGCAAATTCATCGGGCAGTAAGATTGCTAAGCTTAAAGCATTTTCTATTAGTTTCTTCTGCGTGGTACATCTTTGTGTCAGTATATCATGGTACAATGTTGTCATTTGTCGTTTAATATGTTTCTCTACGTAAATGAATTTTGAGTTGACGTATGCGAATATGTCCAAGTTTTCGACTGCTGTCTTGCTTTTGGAGATAAACGTATTTCCTCTTGTTGTTTCAACTATTTGGGGTGTTCGGTGGATAGTAGGGTATATCCACACAGTGGCTGTTCTCCGGTTTTAGTCAGTGCAAATGTTACTTCTTGCGTTGTTAGTGCGTAAACTGGTTGTGCTGATTCTCTGTTGGTTTTTATTTCCTGGATCTTTGTAGCAATTCCTTCATATAGCACATCGTACTGATCAAATTTGCATGGTGAGGGTGGTTGTGGTTGCCAATAAGTGTATCCGTCTTCAGCGTCTAGACAGTTTCCTTCGCTAAAGGTACATACTGTTCCTGATTTCAGTAGAATTTTGTTCGCCTCGATCCGTACTGGCACAACTGCTGATTTTAAACTTATCCTTACTGTTGCTTGTACGACGACCTTTTCCCAGCTCCCGTATGGGTCTACATACTGTGTTCCCTGGCAGCTGCCGTCGTCTGTTAGCTTGCCGGCTAGGACAAGCGACCTTGTTTCTGTTGCATTATCTTTTAGGCCAACTATAAGGTTTTGTGGTCCGAGTGAAAATGTGCCGTCTTGGTGCATCCTTGCACATTGTTGGTCGGTTGTTTCATGGAGGTATTCGGCGAATCCGTTATGCACTGCCGACGTGTGAAAGTGCATGCCACAGTAATATACAATTCGAGTTATTTGCACCTTGCATTGCCTTACCTTGGTAAATTCAAATTCTGAGAGTTGAAGTAGTCGTATATAAATATCTTGGGTTTCAGTCATTGTAGGCTGTATGCTGCAGTCCCCGATGGAGTTTAGAGAGATAGTGGTAACGTTGAGGTGGTTGCCATTGCAGTCATATCCTACCAGGCCGTATGCTATTTTGATGAGGGTAAGTACGATGACCAGGCGATTCATCTTCCTATTAACAATTTATTAAATTGTTTCTTACTCTCGAGTTTATTAGAAATAAGAATAATCTTTTATTATTATTAATATATATAAAAAAAAATTTATATTTATATGTTTTTTTTTTTTTTTGTTAAAACTTATTATCGGTGAAAATAAATACCATGAATGCTACCTGGGTTATAATTATATACGTATATGCATACGTATTGCTAAGTAATATAGATGAGATTTGTTTTATCGTTATAAATATATAAGTATATATTATCTATAGGAATAGATATTACAATTATAGCTTGTCTTTGAATATATATATATGTGCGTGTAATGATAAATATGACGACTTATTTTACGAGTCACTCGGATTATCAATGGAAGTGAGTGTCATAGATATCGCCTACTTTACAACATGCGTGCATATATATATTGGTAAACATAAGTGAAAATTATATGCATAATTATAAATGTCGTTTGTTTACAGGTGGATAGCATCAGTATTTGGTCTTGTGCGTAGCATACAAGTACTTTATAGTTCTACGGCGCGGATTGCTATTCCTTGAACTAAAAAGTTTCTTTCAAGGTGAGTTAGATTAGTGTAAACGATCATGCATTGGAGGCATGATATAGCGGGTTGTAGGTCCGCTAGGTTTATATCACACATACGACAGTATGATATTCGTGTTCTTGCGGATACTCCGCATATGAAATGAGTGGGTGGGTCGTCACATAGGTCCTGGTGGTCTGGATCTAAGTTATCGAAACAGTCTTGACAAAGATGACCGTTATCTAAATGGTAGACAGAACGTATCAACCGAACACAGAGGCAAGACTGAACATCCTCCGTCGCTTCCAGATCGAATGCGGGTACGGGCCCGTCTGAGTCCTCTATGTTAGGGTCGATGAACTCGCCACCTGTTCTGGACATACATACGAAAACAGTTAATATATATATTTTATAATTTTTTATAAGTTTTGTTCGGACCTATCCCTTTGTACAAATACTGTATCCCTGTATGTGGTATAATATATAATATGTTATGGTTATGTTAGTTGTTGTTTATTATATATATTTTCCTTATCTCTCTCTTTTTTTTTCTTTTTTTTTTATTATTTTTTTTTTTTGTGTTCTGTACCTAGCATTGCTATTATAATGCTGTATTACATTGTATTAGCTATTATTTGTGTTGGGGTGCGTGCGACGAATTTTCAACATGGTCGCTTGCGTGTATCGTTTGTTTAATGTCAACAGTAGCGTGTTGTTGAAATAGTTAATTTGTTAATCATTATAGTTTATTTTGTAGTGTTTCTGTAATATTGTTTGTGTTTCATGATATTGTGTGTGTCAATACCGTGTGCTACCTTAATGCGATAGCATAGATTGTGTTGTTTTCCAATTTCGATAGTCATTGTTTTGATTATACGTGACTCGCATTTATATAAATCTTGTTTAATTTAGTTAATGTTTTTTTTCTTTTTTTTTGTGTATTGTGTTACCAGATATTTTGTGTAACGTAACTTTATTCCTTTGCACCGAGTTCAGTCATGTTGTTAATATTTAGTTAGTCTATCTTGATTAATTTCTAACTTATTCCTGTGTTTATTAACCTTTCTTATTTTCCCTATTAATTTATTATTGCATGTACTTGCTATTTGCTATTATTTTGTGTATGATATGAGTTAGTTCCCTTATTAGTGATTAAAACCTACTTGTTAGATTAACATTGTCTGTAATTCTTCAGATTCTACTCTTCCGATGCTGCATCACTTACCTAGATCATTCCCACAACATCACCTGATTCTTCGATATGCCTTGGATACTTACTACGGTTGTCTTCAATCGTCTTATATCTGTGGCCATAAAGGTACTGTTTAGTTTATTTAGTTTAATATGTGTATAATGCATTGTGTGTGCGACCGCTATTGTGTATTACAAAATCCACTTCTACATGTTAGATATAATAATATAACAATACTACGTAGATTAATACATAATAAGATATCCTTTTACTTTCAATTAATCTATCTTAATTATTTTCTAACCACTTTCTACACTTATCAGCTATTTTATTTCTTCTTGTTAATCTGCGACATTCATGCATGTACACTTCCTTGTATGGTGATTAATTGTTCACGAGGTAAGTTGCACTTCCACTGTTTTAGTTATTCGTTGAACTAACACGTTTTACATTCAAACAGTAATCGGATCATTTGTAATAAACTTCTTTTTCTTTTCAGGTTTCCGCCATCTGTGTTGTTCGACGAACAGTGCCATGCTTCCATAGTATTGTTATAACATTTAGTACTGTTGTATTTTGCATTAAGGCAGTTGAAGTTAATTTGTTCATTTATTTTTCAGCTGGCTGTTGTACATGGTGTTTCGCAAGCCGAGATCCATAACCTATTTTGCACGTAAACCTTCTCGTATGATGATTACTTGTTCACAAGGTAACTTTCACTTTCACTCTTTTAATTATTTATTGAATCAACACGTTTTATATTCAAACAATAATTAGAGTACATATAATAATTTTTCCTTTTCTCTTTTAGGTGTTCGATATCTGTATTATTCGACGAACAGCACTACAACATACACTACCGCACTACGTTGCCCACTGAAATCACTTTATTCATTGCTTATTTCGGTTATGCGCTAGTTTTAGCTTGTTTAAGTGCACTGTTCGCTGAATCCCTTTTACTTCAATCTTGACGTTCTGGTTCTGCAAGATTTCTAGCACCTTGTATGGTCCAGTATATTGATCGGAGAATTTTCCTTTACTAGGTTCTTTTAGTAGATATATCGAATCTCCTGTTTTAAAATCTTGAGGGTTAATTCGTCGATCGTTAGTCTTAGTTTGGATTTTATCAAATTTTATCTTGCCATTCGTTGTACAGTGTTAATTTTATTGAACAGATCTTCGAGATATTCTGCGCATGTTGGTTCCGTGTTCTCTTCGATTGTTACTTCACCAATAGGTTCTCTGGCTAGATGTCCGAAACTAATTTGTGCGGGGAGAATTTCGTTCCTTTCCTTCATTTTAGTTTTTATTTTGCGCCAAGACACAGGTTTACTGACATTGATCCAATTATCCAATTGCTTGCTAATAGCATTTAAGATACAAATTTTTGAGAGTGCCGCAGCCATATTAACCCAAAAATATTTTGTATATAGTATAGTGTGATACCATCCATATTTTCCTGGGGGAATCATAAGATCAGCACTACTTACTATGTTACCTACGTCAAATATTAGATGTA
>NW_022885513.1:0-44440 GCF_011952205.1 Bombus bifarius
TTTGCTCGGTGGTTTCAAATCCTTTGTGTGAAGTTGTGTGAATCTACATCAAACACGAGTTGGATACAGGCTGGTACACTTTTTACTTATTCAATAATTAGGTGAAATAGTTGAGAAAGCATGGCGAGGACAAAGAAGGGACTTTCAAAAACTAACGCCGACAAGCCAGAAACTGAACGGTTACTAACTTGGATTGACGAAGTTCGCCGCAAAAGATCAAAGTGTCGCCGAAAGCGCAGACGCGATTTACGGATTGAAGCAGTGCTGACGTGCGCTCTTTCCAAAGCTAAAAATGATTTACGCATCCGGCGATTATCAGCAGCTTCAAAAAGGCAGAAATTTAAAAAACAATGATAGAAGAAGAAGTTAAATTATACAAATTATGAACTCTACAATGGTGAGGACACGGAAAATCCGGGATCGTCTCAACAGAATCCCGGGAGGAGCCATCGTGTCCTGAAGTGGGCAGTTTAGACGATGTCGTGTCTAAGTTGGCAGAAATAAAAGTAACGTTACAACGCTGAAGTAGCGGGAAAAATGCAAGCGATCAGGTTTGGAAGACCTAACTGTGACAAGAGGATTTCTCGCATCGTTTTATCTACCAAATGCGTAGAGATTTCAACAACTAAATGGAATCTCGAGCGATTACGGAGCACCGTGTATTACGTCGGTGCTGCAAGAATAGAAATCGCATTACTATCTTGATGTATATATGGATATTTTTTGTTTGCAGTCTCACCGTACGAGATGGCATTGGGACAAGCGGAGGGAGTTGGTGTTTGCAGCGATGCTGAAGCGTACTGCACGCTCGAGGACCCCATGTTCTCCAGTCTCTGCGCCTTTCATTGGTTTGGTTTATATATTATATTGTATGTATTAATTTGATAATATACGTAATAATGAGCGTTCGAAGTATGTTCGAAGAGTGTTTGATCCGATATTTTTTATTTTCAGAAATATATACTTTGTATGTTTTATAGTTTGAAGAAAATTTGTATAGTACATTTTAGCTTGTAGATTTAGTAGTATCGTTTCTAATATTCGCTCCATTATTCTGTACGTCAAGATTTTGTATATTTGCTTAATGTTGATTAACAGTTTTGTAGACTTTAAGAAATGAAATGAAATTAATAAAATTTGGAAAATGTTTACAGTTTTTCTGCAATCTTCTAGTTCATATTAATGGCAAAAATGCTTATCTGCCCCGCATACTACACATAACGAAATTCTGTCGCAGGCAAGAGACCCGTACATGTACCCAGGCTGTTGGCCGTCATCGGCAACATTATTTGGCCTGTCTCTGTATGAGATAAGGAACGACGAGAGAGGATTGGTACGGCATAAAGAAGGGGGGAAATGTCTTTCTTTTTAGAAAATCGTGCATGAAGTTTTCTGGCTGATGAATGGGTTGCACCATGATCAAGTTGTACATAAACGTCTCATCACTCCGCGCTTCCGTATCTTGAACATCCAAGCATCAACTAATTCGAAAATCGTTTGACACGCGATACTCATAGGCTTATTGTGACGAACTACAGCAAATTGTAGCAAATCTTATTTGGTGGGCTCTAATACCTTTTGTACGTTATCTGTGCTACTGTGTCTTCTCATGTCCCGAAAAGTGTTTTCGTAGCTTGTACCACCAGGTTGTATGCGAGTTGTCGAAGCACACAAGACAAGCCTCCACTGAATATCAATAAGGAGAGACTGCGCTAGGGGTAATGGCCCCCCCTAACGCCAATTCAATATTCAGGAAATATTAGGACTGGCTAGAACTAGAGAACGCGTGAAGGGGGTGCAACTGAAGTTAATTCATAAGAGAATCCTGGAGCATCCCTGTCATACGCGTCGGGTGGTCATCGTGGAGTTTTAGTCGGTAAGAGTCCGACACTACTCTGCTGTTACGCAATTACTGCAACAGCGGAGTGTCCATGAGGATTTCTCCACGTAAAAAAAAAAAAAAAATTTGTATGTGAGTTACTCTGGCTTATCAATATGCCCTGTTCAAAGTTGGCCATGCTGAATACTGTCACAGGCGTCTATCTTCCTTAATAAGAGCTGTACGGGATAGAATAATGAGACTACCAATATGTGTACTCGTTAGTGTATTTAAAACAGATCTTGTCGCAAAACGATATCTATACAGACGTTTAGTCACAGTTTATACTGAATCGTTTGCGATCACGTTCGTTAAGTCATAATCGTCAGAAGGAGGTCAAAAGATACAAATTCGTCTTGTCTTACGGATACATGTAGCGGCGCCATTGTTTTGCCCGGAGCTTATAATTCCTTACAATACCTCTTGATATTCCGAAGCAAAACAACAACATGGTTTGCAGCAAATTCTAACTCTTTTGACGCTACAGAGCTTTTTAAGGCATGGATAAATTGAACGCATCTTTGTTGAGTCTAGATGATCCAGAATGGCGAACTACCGCAAGTAGAGCAACTAATCGAAATATTAGACATGCGACTCCTTCTTATCCACTATCGATCGAAGCGAGCGACTTACACCCGTGCAGAAATTCCACTACCTACGATCCTCTTTGACCGGAAAGGCCGCGCGAAGCATACAATCGTTAGATGTCACCGAGTTAAATTATTCGATCGCTATTGACGTTCAGAAGGAAAAATTCGACTGCCACCGTCAAGTCTGCATGCGCTACTGGGACTTGATTTTTGATTATCCGAAAATAACCAAAGAGACACCCGAAGCGATAGATGATTTTCTTGAGACGGTCAAGGTAAACCTCCAAGCGTTAGAAAAACTCGGTGAACCAGTTACCTCAAATGTCGCTCTTATAAAATTATTCACGTCGAAGCTACCCTCAGCCATCATTCGCAAATGGCAGCGCACATTGCCGGACAAGAAAATGCCGTCATATAGGCATCTGGTAGACTTTCTGAAAACACGGACGAACGGCGACAGGACAAGCTCTGCATCAACCGTGATAAAAAGGGAGTCCGATCAACACAAACGTCAGCGACCGAACGCACCGCGAAGTTACGCATTCACAAGTACACATAATACGTTGGTGTGTCCGAATTGTCAAGGACAACACGAATTATGGAATTGTGATGTCTTCAAAGCGAAGTCGCCTAAAAAACGCCTTGAAATCGCCAAGAGGGCGTCTCTATGTACCAATTGTTTAGGTAAGGGACACGCTATTACTCATTGCTCCGCCGGTTCATGTCGCATCTGCAAGCAGCGACACCATACATACCTACATCAAGACCATGGTCATAGCAAATCACGACCACGTGTAAGCCGGTCATCGAGCGGTCGATCATCGAGCGATCGATCATCCAACGGTCGATCACCGACCCCGCGATAGTCACATCGTTCGAGACGCGCATCCACGTCTCCCCGATCGTCTCCCCGATCGTCTCCGCGAACATCTCCGAAACCTGAATCTCGGTTATCGCGAACGACGGCATCGGGATCAAATATATCGTCCAGTCCTAGACGACAAGGAAAACAATGACGTCATCAAACGACCTTGTGAGGGACCGAACCACAGAAAACGGACTCATTGATCTCGCTTCCTTGTGAACCACTGCAGCACGATTTGTTAGTCACAGCGCAGGTCAACCTATTGAACAATAAAGTTCAACCATTCCGTTGTAGAGCTCTGCTAGACACCGGCTCTAGCATGAACTTTATCACCGAAAAACTCGCTGATTCGCTAATACTTAACCAACGGAAATGTTAGGTCCCAATCGGAACACTCAACACGTTATCGACAACCTCGAAACGTTACATCACGGCCACGATCACCTCCATCGACGGCACATACGAACGCACCTTGACGTTCCTAATCATACCGACAATATCGCCTTGGGTCCCAGATCAACCCGTAGATCGCTCAATAATACATATACCGAGGAATCTCCAACTAGCCGATCCAAGATTCCATAGGCTTGCGCCGATCGAAATATTGTTGAGCGCCGGACCAACGCTAGCATCACTCTGTGTCGGCCAACTTGACATCAGTCAAGCAAACGGGCCCGACTTGCGTCTGCAAAAAACGCGATTCGGATGGGTCATCGGGGAGAGCCCAACCTCGCAATCATCAGCACTCGCATTTCACGCCTCCACGGCGGCTTTACAGGCGGACCTCGCCCGTTTTTGGGAAATCGACGAATGAACGCCCACTGCACACATTTCGGAAGCGGAACGACAGTGCGAAGAACACTTTCGAAATCACGTTCAACGCACCAACGAAGGGCGATACATGGTCGCTCTCCCATTCAACGAAACAACTCCTTCGCTTGGATTCTCTAAGACAATGGCGATGAAGCGACTCATTTCCCTCTGTCGTCGATTCCAACGAGACAAACGATTCGAAGCCGACTATCGCGCCGTGATACAAGAATATGTGGAATTAGGACACATGACGAAGATTACCACGGACAACTGCACGGACGACGGATATTTTCTGCCACATCACGGTGTGATCAAAGAGTCCAGCCAAACTACAAAACTCCGAGTTGTGTTTGACGGATCTGCACCAACCACCACCGGAGTTTCATTAAACGACGTACTTCATACGGGACCGAAACTACAAGATGACTTATTCTTCATCCTTCTAAGATTTCGTTCTCATCAATACGTCATTACAGGCGATGTCGAAAAGATGTATCGACAATTTCTTGTGCGTCCAGAGGATCGAAAATTTCAACAAATTTTGTGGCGCAATTCTGATGGAGAAGTTGACACCTATCAACTTAATACAGTGACATTCGGGCTGTCAGCGGCCCCTGATCTAGCCATTCGGTGCCTCAAACAACTGGCGGACGACGGGGGACATCGGTACCCACGAGCGGCGACGGTCTTACAGCGAGACTTCTACGTCGACGATGTTCTCACTGGAGTTGATAGAAAGGTCGAGGCACGATCATTGAGAACGGAGCTCACGGAACTGCTTAAACTAGCCGGCTTAAACATTCGAAAATGGGCATCGAACGACCGGGAACTGCTACGAGGACTTTCCGAGCAGGACATAAACGACAAGCTGCTACTAGGCGAATCGCAAACCTTCAAAACTCTGGGTGTGGTTTGGAATTCCTTTGACGATTCGATCCTATATTCCGTAAAAATTAATTCCACCGCCTCTCGAATCACGAAGAGAACAATCAGCTCCGAAATCGCCAAGATCTACGACCCCCTCGGATTATTGGCACCAGTGATCGTCCGAGCTAAGATGCTGCTCCAACGACTCTGGACTTTAAAAATTGATTGGGACGAATCTCTACCAGCTGACGTGCACACGGAATGGAGCAAATATTATGCACAGCTGCCATTATTGAATAACGTGAAGTTTCCACGTAAAACGATAATCAAGGCTGCAGCGGAAATGAATTACACGGGTTCTGTGACGCTAGCGAAAGGGCTTATGGGGCATGCGTTTACCTTCGCATCATCACTCCGGATGGTCATGTCTGGACACGACTCCTCACTGCAAAATCAAAGGTGGCTCCACTGAAATCACAAACCATTCCAAGGCTGGAACTGAGTGGAGCACTTCTTCTCGCATCATTGGCCACCACAGTCCTTCAAGCTTTACCTAGCAACATTTCTCGGACTGTTTACTGGACGGATTCTACAATCGTACTTCATTGGATCAATACATCACCCCATACGCTGAAAACCTTTGTCGCTAATCGTGTGACAGAAATTCAGCAGAAGACTCACACCTCAGATTGGCGTCACATTCCCACTGCCGATAACCCTGCAGATCTCATATCTCGAGGCCAATCACCCGAAGATTTCCTGCGACCAACCATTTGGCAACATGGTCCGGAATGGCTCCAACAACCAGAAAGATACTGGCCGACGTGGAACCCAGTACCATTAACTGAAATATCAGAGCAGAAGAAAGCAACATGTCTGGCCGTGACTCCCGCTGACCACAGTCTACTGGAGAGATTTTCTTCTTGGCCCAAGCTGATTAGAACTACCACTCGTTGCCTCCGATGGAGACAAAAACAGGATCGAGGGAGACCTCCAACCACACATGATTTAACCAATGCGCATAACAAATTGATCAAACTGTTACAACTCTGTTATTTTTCAGATGAAATCCGCACTCTCCGAACAGATCGAAATTCTGCAGTGAAGGGGAAGCTGCAACGACTCAATCCATTTCTCGACAAAGACGGGATGTTGCGAGTCGGAGGCCGACTCAGTCACTCATCAATGCCGTTCAGTCAGAAACACCCACTCATTCTACCCAAATCCTAAGTCACAGCGCTCATAATCGAGCATGAACACCTCATCAATGTCCACTCCGGAACTCAAGCTACCTTATACGCCTTAAGAAGATCTTATTGGCCTATCGACGGCCGTAGTCAAGTTTGGAGCACGCTGAAGAAGTGCGTCCGTTGCTGCCGAGCTACTCCACCTCCAGTGGATTACGTAATGGGCGACCTCCCAGCTGCACGGATAACGGAATCTCGACCGTTTACCAACGTCGGAATAGATTATTGCGGACCGTTTTACATCAAAGAACGAAAGGATCGCAACCGACGCAAAACTAAGGTATATGTAGCAATCTTTATATGTCTTGCAGTCAAAGCAGTCCACATCGAGCTGGTCAGCGACCTCACTAGCGAGGCCTTCATTGCTGCTCTGCGAAGATTCATCGCTCGCCGAGGATTCTGTGTGACAATTTACTCCGACAACGGTACCAACTTCGTTGGCGCCAACAATGAATTACGAGAGCTCCGAAATCTCCTGCAATCCGACGATCATAAGGTAAAGGTTCAGTCCTTTTTAGCCGACCGACGGATCGAATGGCTCTTCATTCCTCCCAACTCACCTCACTTCGGAGGGCTATGGGAAGCTGCAGTGAAGACCTTCAAACGACATTTCAGGCGTGTCGCAGGTAACGAGCTCTTTACATTCGAAAATTTAAATACACTTATCATTGAAATCGAGTCTATGACTCCAGTATCATCTGATCCATTACAACACAGGCTGGGGATACATGGGAGGCAGACGTAGAGAGGACGGAGCTGCGAGCGTAATCGAAATCTCCGGCAAACTGGAGAGCCTGGGCAAGGGAGGTAACCAGAATGGAGGACTAGTGCCTGTGAGCGCAAAACGGGTGTGGATGCGGGTAGTCCGGCTTGGACAAGGAGGAGTTAAAGCAAAACATACCAAGTGTGAGGTTAGGACGGTGGAGTAGCCATATTAGGACGCGTGACAACAGCGCCGCTACACGGGCTACCTGAGGAACTACCCAGACGCAGCCATATTGGCGCGTGCGCCGAAGCGCGTTGCGCGGGCCACTTGAAAGTGACAGCAACTGGCAGAGTGGCAAGTGCTGACCGAGCGACATTTCCTGCCCAACGGGGAAACGGACGCAACCATGGCGAAAGAGAAGGAGGTAGAGGAAAACGCTAGGGGACGGAGGGAAACGGAACTGGCTGCGGAGCCGCCGCACGTTAGCACCTGGAGCGTGACGAAGGCGATGCCGCCAAAGGAGGGACCCTCCCGCTTCACGCTGTACAAGGAGGGAATATGAGGAAACAACAGAGGAGGAGGAAACCCCCGCCAGAGAAGCACCCCGAGCGAAGAGAAAGAAGGCCAACGAATCCCCCGAACTCCCCGCGGACCCGGCTGAAGAAATGAGAACAGCCACAACGGCGGACATAGGAGCCAAACTGATTCGCCGGGCCGCCGAGGTGGCCAAGGCTGCCCAGGCACCCCGCAGCCACAAGGGCACGCAGGGGAAAACCCTGAAGGAGGCGGCGAGAACCATCACCGCGGCCGTGACAGAGATAGTGAGGAGAACGGACCCTGTCACCGACGTACTCGCTATAGCGCAAGGACGCATAGCAACACTGGAGGCGGCGGTAGAGGCACTCCGAAAAGAGCCGGCCTCGCGCCCCACCGCGGATGAGAGCAGCTACAGGGCGCGTCTCGCTGCAGTCGAGCACCATGTAGAGGAGATGAGGTCCTTGCTGCACCGACTGGAGGAACAACTGCAGGGAACAGAAAAAGGAGAAGGAAAGGAGGTCGCCCCTGCCGCGAACACGAGAGGGATGGAGCCTGGAGCCCCAAGCGCCCCAGCGCTCAAGGGAGGCCGAACGGCTGTCACCGAATGGCAGACCGTCGGAAGGAAAAGAAGAGGAATGAAGAAGGAGGCAGGGAAGAAGCAGCCGGCGAAGCTGATCCCCGAGACAGGGGCGGAGGGCCAGAGGAAAACTCCGGAGAGAGGATTGGAGAACGCACGAAGAGGGGGAGGCAGGGGGCCCCTCCCGCGCGCACCGCGAACGTCAGCGGTAACAATCACCCTGACGGACAAATCGAGCCAATCCTACGCGGAAGTGGTGGCTGCGGCCAAGGACAGTGTCTCCCTGACCGATCTCGGCATCAACACGATGAGGATGCGGAAGACCATCACCGGAGGTGTCATCTTAGAGGTCCCTGAGGACCAGGGAAGGGAGAAGGCCGCAGCGCTCGCAGCACAGCTGACGCGGGCTCTGGACCCGAACGAGGTCCGCGTGGCGACCCCCTTCCGAGCCGCGGAGGCAAGGGTGTCCCTGATAGACATAGCGGCCACCAAGGCGGAAATCCAGAACACCCTGGCGAGGGAGAGCGGCTGCAAGCCGGAGGACATCCGGCTGAGAGAAATCCGCCCCGCCCGGAACGGACTTGGCACCGTATGGATACGAGGCCCTGCCAGTGCAGTGAGGAAACTGGCCCAGGCTGGAAAGGTCGCCATAGGCTGGTCGACGGCGAAGGTCGAAGCCATCGAACGGAGACCGTTACAGTGCTAGAGGTGCCTTGGGATAGGACACACGGGGAAGACCTGCACCGCCAAGGAGGACAAGGGGCACCTGTGCTTCAGATGCGGCGAACCAGAGCACCAGGCGACAGCATGCACTACTGCGAGCCCGAAATGCCTGCTCTGCGAGGCGCTTGGAGCACCGTCGGTGCACAGGATGGGGGGACCGGCCTGCGCCCCCTCGAAGAAAGGCTGCAAGAGGCAGCGCGAAAGGCTCCCCGTCGCAAAGCGACCCTAAGAGCGCGAACAAGGAGGTAGGCACGGAGGAAGCCACAAACAAGGAAAGAACACCAAAGAATTGAGAATGCGCATCCTCCAGACTAACCTGGGAAGGTCAAGGCGAGCACAATACCTGCTCCACCAAACCATCCGGGAGAGCACGGTCGCCCTAGCGGTGGTGGCGGAACCATACAGAGTTCTGGATGCCCCGGAGTGGGTCGGAGACACGGACGGAATGGTTGCCGTCACCTGGACATCAACGCCCGGGGCGTTCGCCCACGGAGCCCTGCTGGAACGCGGCAACGGGTATGCCGCGGTCGAGTGGGCAGGGATGATGGTGGTGGGGGTGTACGTGTCACCTAACAGCGGACGGGCAGCGTTCGAAGAATTCCTAGACGGAGTTGGCGACTGCGTCAGGCGACGACTCCCCCGACAAGTGCTCGTCCTGGGAGACTTCAACGCACACTCCACGGAATGGGGGAACGCCAGGACCAACGCGAGCGGCCGCATGCTATCAAACTGGGCCGCGGGACTTGGACTTCTGTTAGTGAACAGGGGCTCGACCAGTACCTGCGTGACGTGCAGAGGGAGCTCCATTGTTGACATAACATGGGCCTCCCCCGAGGCATTCAGGCGGATCTCAGGCTGGAGAGTGGCCGAAGGGGTCGAGACGCTGTCGGACCACCTCTACATATTCATGGAGGTGGACGCACCTGGACCTGGAATGCCGACGACAAACGACGGGCGCGGCCCGCCGAGGGGGAGACACGCTCGCCCACCACCTAGATGGAAAATAAAGGAGAGGAATGAAGATCTACTCCGGGCGGCTGCTATAGCAACAGCTTGGAGCTGGGAGGCCTCAACAACGACGACCGAAGCAGACGTGGAAGAGGAGGCCGAGAACCTCCGCCAAGCCATGATAGCAATCTGCGACGCATCCATGCCACGAGCCACACCGGGCACGGTGCGAAGCAGAGCAGTTTACTGGTGGAACCCCGACATCGCGGAACTGAGGACGAGATGTGTCCGGGCTCGAAGACAGTACCTAAGGGCCCGCCGCTGGCGACGACGCGACGAAGAAGAAGTCTCCTTGCGCTACCGGACGTACCGCGCGCTACGGCGCTCGCTACAAAGGGAAATTAAAAAAGCGAAGGACCGTGCCTGGTCCGAACTGGTCGAAACAGTCGAGTCGGACCCATGGGGGAGGCCATACAGGACGGTGACACAGAAACTACGCGCGAAGGACCCCCTGACTACGGCGGAAATGGAACCTGCGCTGCTGACGCGGATCACCGGAACGCTCTTTCCCCCACAAGAAAACAGAGCGGCGGAACGGCCACGGGAAACGACACGACCGCTGGAATGGAGGGACGACTGGGAAGTCACGGAGGAGGAGATATGTGAGGCAACCAGAAGAATGTCCGCCCGCAACGTGGCACCGGGCCCGGACGGAATCCCTGGCCGGATCTGGGGGGAAGTGATGGGGGTCACGGCTCCCAGACTCCGGCACCTCTTCACAAGATGCCTGAGGGAGGGAGTCTACCCCCGGGCGTGGCGGACGGCGAGGCTGGTCCTGCTCCATAAAGAGGGCCGACCGACGACCTCGCCGTCAGCGTACCGGCCGATATGCCTACTGGACGAGGTCGGCAAACTACTCGAGAGGGTAGTCGCCGCCCGGTTGGAACGACACATAGCGGGCCAAGTGCCAGGTTTGCACGAAAGCCAGTACGGCTTCCGGAAGGGGCGCTCGAGGATTGACGCGGTCAGACGCGTACGAGCGATTGCGGAGGACATGGTCTCCCGGAAAGGCGTGGCGCTGGCGGTTTCCCTGGACATCGTCAATGCGTTCAACACCATGCCATGGGACAGGATTGTGACGGCCCTGGAGCACTTCGAGGTTCCCAGCTACCTCGTCCGATTGATACGAGCCTACCTCGACGACAGGTGGGTGTGTTACACCAGTAAGGAAGGAGAGGAAAAGCGATCCGTTGAGCGTGGCGTCCCGCAGGGCTCGGTGCTGGGCCCCATACTATGGAACGTTGCGTACGACGAGGTACTACGATGCCCGCTACCCCCAGGCGCGGCCATAGTATGCTATGCGGACGACACCCTAATCCTGGTCGAGGGTCGTGGCTGGCACGAGACGCTGCGCATTGGCGGAATCGCAACGGCCTGTGCGACCCGTGCCGTGAACGAACTGGGCCTGAGAGTCTCCCCTGCGAAGTCGGAGGCCACCTGGTTCTTTGACAGGAAGAGGCGAGGGACACCACCGCCCGGCCTATGCATAAACATGGCAGGTAAAACCGTCCGGGTGGGATCACAGATGAAGTATCTGGGACTCACCCTCGACAGCCAGTGGACGTTCGAGCCACACTTCGACTCACTGATCCCGAAGGTGTCAGCGGCTGCCAATGCCCTGTGCGGTCTACTACCGAACATCGGCGGGGCCGGAGACGCGGTGCGCCGACTTTACGAGGGCGTCGTTCGGTCACGAGTGATGTATGTGGGGGCCCCAGTATGGGCGGACGACCTGATGGCAAGCCGTCGCAGCATTCTGCTCCTGAGAAGACTGCACAGAATGACCGCCATCAGAATCATTAGGGGATACCGGACGGTGTCGCACGCGTCGGCGTCCACCCTAGCCGCGTCCCCCCCGTGGGAGCTGCGGGCGCTGGCGCTCAAAAAGAGATACACCCGCCGGAGAGAATGGCACCCGGGAGAAGACCCCACCGAGCAGGCGGCTTCAAACGACACAGGAACCGTCGAAGAGGACACATGGAACCTGTGGCGATCCCAACTGATCAACGGGAGAAGCGAACACCGAGGCGCGGATGCGGGCCTACCAAACTGGGAGGCATGGAGGAGCCGCCACGGCCTCCCACTCACATTCAGGATGACACAAGTACTCACCGGACACGGCGTGTTCGGCGAGTTCCTGAAGAGAAAACGGCGAGATACGACAGACATCTGCCACCACTGCGGAGAGGGCAGGGACACAGCGCAGCACACCCTGGAGCTCTGTCCGGCGTGGGAGCTGCTCCGCTACACCCTGTGGCACGCCGTAGGAGAAACGTTGACCCCCTCAGCGATTGTGGAAGCGATGTTGAGAGGATCACAGGAATACGAGACCGTCCGCCTCTTCTGCGAGCGAGTTATGCTCGCGAAGGAGCGAGCGGAAAGGGAGAGAAAGAAAAACTCTCAACCCTGCAGGATAAGACGATGGAGAAGGATGGCAGTCAGACGACCCAGAGCCGCCCCGCCTCCACCCCAACGGACTACGACCAGAAGAAGTGACAGCACTAGGAGCAACGACATCCACCTAACGCCTACTCAATAGCCGGCTCGAACTAGAGAACGCGTGAAGTGGGTGCAAATGAAGTTAATTCATAAGAGAATCCTGGAGCATCCCTGTCATACGCGTCGGGTGGTCATCGTGGAGCTTTAGTCGGTAAGAGTCCGACACTACTCTGCTGTTACGCAATTACTGGAACAGCGGAGTGTCCATGAGGATTTCTCCACGTAAAAAAAAAGAAAAAAAAAATTTGTATGTGAGTTACTCTGGCTTATCAATATGCCCTGTTCAAAGTTGGCCAAGCTGAATACTGTCACAGGCCTCTATCTTCCTTAATAAGAGCTGTAGGGGATCGAATAATGAGACTACCAATATGTGTACTCGTTAGTGAATTTGAAACAGATCTTGTCGCGAACAGATCTTGTTCGTTTATTCATTATCGTCAGAAGAAGGCCAAAAGATACAAATTCGTCTTGTTTTACGGTTACATGTAGCGGCACCATTGTTTTGCCCGGAGCTTATAATTCCTTACAATACCTCTTGATATTCCGAAGCAAAACAACAACATGGTTTGAAGCAAATTCTAACTATTGTGCCGCTACAGAGCGTTTTAAGGCATGGATAAATTGAATGCATCTTTGTTGAGTCTAGATGATCCAGAATGGCGAACTACCGCAAGTAGAGCAACTAATCGAAATACTAGACATGCACATATACGTAATATGTTTAGCATGGATAGGAAATTGTTTTGAAATGTAACAATCATTGCAATAAATACATCGGTTCGGAAGTCGTCTTACTAGATACTTATTGTAATATCGTAAAGTAATTCGAATTAGAAATCAGTTGAAAATAGAAAAACCGTGTACGTCGTGTTTCTGTGGTTCGTTTACATTTAAGAGTGCCTACGTGACTAAAGGCATGTAGTTGGTAGTTCTTACATAGGTATGAGGGAAACAATAGACAACGTTAGAAGAAGGACGGTTTCGCTACGCAAGGCGAGTCGAAAAGTGTGCGTGTTGCGAGAATCAGAGCTAATTGAGTCGTCGAAGAGTAGAGTCGTTAGAGGTATCGAGTCGTCGAAGAGTAGAGTTGTGAGAATTGATAGAGTTGTTAGAGAGAGAGAGTGTGTGTGTGTGTGTGTTAGATTCGTTGTGACGAGAGTGGTCAAATAACTGTAAAGTTATTTGATATAGATACGAGTATTGCATTTAGTTTCCGTTAAATAAATATCGTTTCCTGTCCAATTTATATATGTATATTCAATTTAATATTAATAAGTTGCAAGTAATCGGGAAAAAATTTCTATCCTTATTTTCCGATATTACATTATTTTCACAGATTTCAATTCACTTATCCATTGATTGATATTAGGACAAATGAGGAACTTCGCATCTTGTTAGATTAACAAATAAAATGTATTGTTCCTGATAAATGGTATGCAGAATAGTATTGGAAATAAAAGACTGGTTTATATTACAGTTCAAGTGACTGATAGTAGGAAAGCAGTGATGGAAAGTGAGGCAACGTATTATAAAATTGAATCCCTAATTATAGCATCTAGATAGTATTTTGAGTGTGGACGGAGGACAAAATTATGACCTAGCCGGTCGACTTGCAACCATAAAGCGCGAACTCGATGAATACGAAGCGTCTGGGAAGGCAAACAGAATCTTCCTAACATCTTGCCGCAGCTCGTTCGATGAACTTTGGAGGAGGATACTCGCGGTTCAAGAAGAGTTAGATGGGTTAGATGAGGGGGAAGATGCGCGTGTAGCTTCGTTGTCGCAAGAGCATCGGGAGCTTGACGTGCGGTTCCTAGGTCTCTTTGAGCAAATGTCAGCAACAACCCCGTCGACAACAAAAACAGGCGAGACATGCCGGAAACCAGAGCCGACCACCTTTCCAGAGGTCTGCGTGCCCCAATTCGACGGTGCCCTCGAGAACTGAACCTATTTCTACGACACGTTCTCATCCATAGTGGACCGTAACGAAAGTTTGCCGAATATCCAAAGTTCCAGCATCTACGCTCATCTATAACTGGACGGGCCGCACAGAGTATCCAGTCATTAGTACTCACAGAGGCCAACTATCCCATCGCGCTTGACACACTGACGGATAAGTTCAATTGCCCCCTCCAAATCTGCATGCGCCATTGGAATTTGATGCGCAACTATCCGGAAATCAAAAAGGAAACTCCAGAAGCCCTAGAGGATTTTTTGGAAACCATCAGCGTAAATCTAAAGGCGCTCGAACACCTAAAAGGGCCCGTCACATCAAATATAGCGATTATCGAATTGATCGCGTCGAAATTGCCCTCGTCCAGCCTGCGTAAATGGCAACGCACACTGCCCCGCCAGCAGGTGCCATCCTATCAGCATCTGATACACTTTCTCAAAACACGGGCGAACGGGACTCAATTCCTCTCTAAAGCGAAGGAATCAAAAGAGTCAATCCACAAACACCACAGTCAGCGAACAAGCATACCGCATGGGCGAACCCTTGCTACAACCAGCAGAACGGTAGTGTGTCCGACCTGCAACGGACCTCACGATATCAGACACTGTAAAATCTTCAAGGCCAAATCATCGACCAAACGTTTTCAGATCGTGAAGAAGGCATCGTTGTGTATAAATTGCCTAGGCAGAGGACATTCGCCGACACAGAGTACATCGGGTTCGTGTCGTATCTGCGGTCACCGACACCATACTTACCTACACCGCGAACAAACCCAGGTAGACTCACGGTCGTCGAGCGGTCGATCTTCGAGCGGTCGATCGTCGAGCGGTCGATCGGCAAGCGATTGGTCGCCGAGCAGTCGGTCGTCGGACAGTCGCTCATCGAGCGGTCGGACGTCGGGCAGTCGCGCACCGAGCGGTCGGTCGTCGGGTAGTCGTTCATCACACAAGCGAGCCTCCACCGAACAATCACCATCTGGATCATCGAAATCGCGGTCGTCCCACAAGTCGAGACGAACATCCGACACTTCACGGAAACATACATCTTCAGCTCCAAGAGGTACGAAAGGGCATGCCTCGTATGAGTCACGCTCAGCCCGGATCAAGAACACCACCCCTACCTCCTCGTCCAAGTCCCAACCGGGGCAAAACTGACTGTCCGAGACTACGACAGCAAGGGGGATCGGACTAACAAACACATCTCCCCACAGCCCTCTGCATCATGATCTGTTGGCCACAGCACAGATCAAGGTTTTGAACAAACAGGTACAACCAATCCGAGCCCGAGCCTTACTCGACACTGGGACGAGCATGAACTTCATGACCGACAAGCTCGCGAATTCCCTCGGTATAAAACAAAGGAGATGTGCGATCCAGATCGGAGCCCTCGACAATTTGAGCACAACGGCAAAACGATACACCACGGCCACAATCACGTCGACGGACGGCAAGTATAAGAAAACATTGAGATTTCTTGTTATCCCGGCCATGTCGACTTTCATACCAAGCGAGCCCATCGACCCCTCGAGTCTGGGATTACCCAGAAATATTCAATTAGCCGATCCACAATTCCATTGCCCAGCCCCGATCGATGTCTTACTTAGTACCGGATCAACATTTGCGTCGCTGTGCATAGGGCAGGTCAATCTGGCGCAACCAGGCGAACCTGAACTACGTCTACAAAAAACACGGTTCGGCTGGGTAATCGGGGGGAGTCCAACGTCCCAAACCGCGATAAATACGTTCCACGCAACCACAACGGCTCTGCAAGAGGACCTCGCACGGTTTTGGGAGATCGACGAGGGACCGGCCACTACTCATCTTTCGGAATCTGAACGACTATGTGAAGAACATTTCCGAAACCATGTCCGACGAACCAAGGAAGGCAGATACATCGTTGCATTATCATTCAACGAAAAGCTTTCCTCACTAGGGTCATCGAAGGCCGCTGCAATGAGCAGGCTCGCCTCTCTTCATCGTCGATTCCAACGCGACAAACAATATGAAACCGCGTATAGTGCTGTGATCCAAGAATATTTAGACTTGGGTCAATGACGAAGATCAACACGGATCACGCCACCGGCTACGGATATTATTTACCACATCACGGCGTGATCAAGGAATCGAGCGACACCACCAAGCTCCGGGTTGTGTTCGACGGCTCAGCATCAAGTACCACGGGAGTGTCTCTAAACGACGCCCTTCATACGGACCCGAAATTACAAGAAGACCTGAGAAACATCCTATTGAGATTCCGGTCATTTCAATATGTCCTTACCGGCGACATCGAGAAAATGTACCGTCAATTCATCCTACGTCCAGAAGATCGTCCTTATCAAAAGATTCTGTGGCGTGCCGACAACGGAGAGATCGAAACATACCGACTCAACACCGTAACGTTCGGTCTATCCGCAGCCCCGTATCTGGCCATCCGATGTCTCAAACAGTTGGCAGAAGACGAGGGACCTTGATTTCCGAGAGCAGCGCAGATCCTGCGGCGAGACTTCTATGTCGACGATGCGTTGACCGGAGCCGATACGAAGGACGAAGCCTTATCAGTCAGGAATGATCTCACGAAATTACTTAAGCTAGCCGGTCTAAATATCCGCAAATGGGCATCAAACGATCGGGATCTGCTACGAGGGCTACCTGAAGAAGACACCAACCAGAAATTACATCTCGGTGAGTCATCCACGTTAAAAACACTCGGCGTCTTTTGGGATTCAGCCGACGATGCCATACTCTATTCGGTCAAGACGATCAGTGACACTTCCCGAGTCACAAAGCGATCAATCAGTTCAGTCATCGCACAAATCTATGATCCACTAGGATTGCTCGCGCCGGTAATCGTTCGAGCAAAAATGATTTTGCAACAAGTCTGGACATTGAAGGTAGATCGAGACGAATCCCTTCCGACAGACGTACACACAGAATGGATCAAATACCACACCCAATTGCCGTTGTTAAATGTGGTAAGGTTCCCTCGGAAGACCATCATTGAATCCGCAACGAAAATTGAGCTACGCGGATTCTGTGACGCTAGCGAAAGGGCATATGGGGCGTGCGTCTACGTGCGGACGACGGACCGAAAGAACAATATTTGGACTCGACTCCTCACGGCGCGGTCGAAGGTAGCGCCGCTCAAATCGCTGTCCATACCACGTCTCGAATTAAGCTCGAATTAACTTATTTTGACGTTCTTGATTTCGTCAATACGACAGGCCCTGGCGACCAAGATATCGCGGATAGTATACTGGACTGACTCCACCATCGTGCTCCATTGGATCAGGTCTTCGTCGCACACCTTGAAAACATTTGTGGCGAATCGAGTCGCTGAGATACAGACCAAGACCAATACCTCCGACTGGCGTCATGTGCCTACCGACGATAATCCAGCGGATCTCATCTCCCGAGGCCAGACGCCCAAGGAATTCCTATGTCCGTCCATTTGGAAAAACGATCCAAGGTGGCTCCTGCAAAGCGAAAACTATTGGCCGGTCTGGAGCCCGACACCGGTAGTCGACCTCCCGGAGCAAAAGAAGACGATCTGTCTGAGGACGAATATTAGCGACAACACACTCCTCCATCGTTACTCGTCTTGGCCAAGACTAATAAGAATCGTCGCCCGGTGTCTTCGATGGAGACATAAGCAACACCTATCTGCCCATCTCACCACAGACGAACTGACTGCAGCGCACAACAGACTAATAAAAATATTACAATCCAGTCGTTTCGCGCCTGAAATTCGGATCCTCCAGAAAAATCGAAGCGAGGATGTTGGAGGGAAACTACAGCCATTAAACCCCTTCCTCGACGAAGATGGGCTACTCCGGGTAAGAGGACGACTAACCAACTCCGCCATACCCTTCAGCCAAAAACACCCGATCATCCTACCGAAATCCCCGGTGACAGAGCTAATTATAGAGCAAGAGCACCGGAACAATCATCACACAGGGACACAAGCTACACTATACGCGGTGAGACTGCGCTATTGGCCGATCGACGGTCGTAGCCAGGTATGGCGCACTCTCAGAAGGTGCGTCCGATGCTGCAGAGCCAACCCTCCACCAGTGGAATACTTGATGGGTGATTTGCCAGAGGCGCGTATTACCGAATCGCGGCCGTTCACGAACGTCGGAATCGACTACTGCGGCCCATTCTACATCAAGGAGAGGAGGGACCGCAACCGACGTAAAATCAAGACGTACGCCGCCATATTCGTTTGTCTGGCGACAAAGGCGGTCCACGTAGAGTTAGTCAGCGACCTAACCACCGACGCCTTCTTGGCCGCGCTACGCCGTTTCATCTCGCGGCGAGGATACTGCGCAACGATCCTCACCGACAACGGCACCAATTTCGTCGGGGCTAATCGGCAGCTGCAAGAACTCCGGACCCTATTGCAGTCCGACGACCACCAGGATAGGGTACAGAATTTTCTCGCCGACCGACAAATACAATGGCGTTTTAATCCTCCGAACTCACCACATTTTGGCGGCTTATGGGAAGCCGCGGTTAAAGCGTTCAATCGCCATCTCATCCGCGTGGTCGGCACGGAGCTCCTGACCTTTGAGCACCTCAACACCCTTGTGATCGAAATTGAAGCCATTCTCAATTCACGCCCACTGACTCCCATCTCATCCGATCCGAAAGATCCTCCTGTCCTCACTCCCGGACATTTTCTGATCGGTGACACACTAACCAGTTTACGGGAGCGTGATTTCAGGACAGTTCCATCAGGCCGGCTATCCAGTTGGCAGCGCATTCACCAGATTAAGCAGCACTTCTGGAGCAGATGGTATCGAGAATACCTAAATGAGCTAACCCGCCGCAACAAATGGGACAAGGGCAAACATAACATTCGTGAAGGCACCGTAGTAATCCTCAGGGAGGATAACGTACCCTCTATGCAGTGGCCTTTGGGCCGCGTAATCAAGGTCCATCCAGGAGCCGACGGAATCATCCGGACCGCTACCGTGCAGACGGCAACAAGCATCCTGGACCGCGGTGTCAAAAGACTGGTCCCCTTACCCATCCACCCAGATCCAGACGAGGCCGAACGTCCACACGGAGCGAAGGAGGTCACCAACGACACACCTGACTCCACAGCCAGAATTTGATCGGTGCCCTCTCAACGGGGGGAGGATGTTACGCCGCCTAAAACATCTGCACGCCAGCCCGGGCGACCGGACAACAACCGACCTGCGTAACGTCACTTCGACCCTCAATAAACCTAAGGACCCACCATAACTTTCACTTCCCTGTATTGTTTCGCCATGTGTCTTCAATCCGTTTGTCTTGAAGAATTTCTAAAGCTTAAAAATATTCTCGAGACACAGTCGGTTTTTAGAGAGGTCCTTGGGTTTATTAGTTGCACTTAAAACACGGAGAAAGCGGGTATGCACCCATTAGGAAAATCCGAATAGCAATGTAATAAAACAAGCTAGGTTTTTCTCACGCTCACAGTCATCTATCCACCACGATGGTAGAAGACTCCCTACTCATCCCTTCGAGCAGTAGTGCAGGTCATGACCAATCGACACCGCGGTTCGTTACCCTCACTCTTCCTAACGAAAGTGGGAACAACCAATCCGCGTTCTTTAGGCACAGGGGCACATCCACACCGAACTTTTCTTCCGTATTAGAAAAAGAGCGACAGACAGTCTAAAAACAAACGCCTAACGCGGCAGTCTACACATAGCGCGAGAGTCGCATACTTCACGCAAATCTTTTGTCGGTTCTCGGTGTTGTCGAACATACATCTTCTCTCCTAAATATATTATAGTGCTAAGTCCATTAATACATTCCTTTCCATTATAAGAGCCCTGCTCTAGCGTACATATCTATCGCATCTTCGTGCGACAAGTTGTTAACTATTTATTTCTCTACGTCAGTGTAACCTAAGTGTTGGAAATATATAATTTATAATTCTGAGAATCACAGTGTTATACAAACTCAATCACCCCAATTATCTCAACGGAAATCAGGGGATCGATCAATTCGTGGTGTCGATTGTTATAATCGTAGCTACCGTAATAAATCGTAATAGATTTACGACCCCCGTTGACGTCTCTCCGCGCGATTACGTCACCCCGCAATTGGTCGAAATTTACATGAGGAACGTATTATAAAATTGAATCCCTAATTATAGCATGTAGATAGTACTTTGAGTGTGGACGGAGGACAAAATTATGCACATTCCTTTTTCAATTCCAAGGAAAAACATCATCGATGAGTCAGTTGTCAAAACACGATGGAAATTGCTCGTTGTTAATTGAGCAAGTTTGATCTAATTACACAAGCTAATGATTTAACTTGAAATTTGTTTGAAGAAATTTATTTTTGCTTATACCTGATGTCAAACGCGGTATTAAGTATCATGCTTTTATAACTATTGTTTTAAATATCTTTGTGTTGAAATATTGTCGTTTGGGTGTCTGTTTTGTACTGGAGGAGTACCCGAAAAAATTACACTCGTCGTGTACAGCTAAACAACTACAGACAGTTGATTCTATTCCTGGAACGCGTTGGATTCGTGTTTACATGGTACGTTGATTGGAATGACTTAGAGGTGGGATACTGGGAGTGTGAGTAATTATGTTTCAGCCAGGATTGGATAGAGAACGCGTTTAATCGACGTTTAAAGATCCGCTTAAAATACACATGCTCTGGTAGTTTCTAATTGGATCGTTATAGATGTCGTATACTTTCTGCTAAATCCGTTTTTGGGAGACATTAAGATGAAAAAGGTCATATTTTTATCTCGTAATGTAATGTAAATTTCGATGATTTGGCTGCATTGGTTGATTTTATGTATCAGGGTGAAGTAAATGTGGTTCGGGAACAATTATCTAGTTTTTTAACAACTGCTGAACTGCTTGCTGTACAGGGCCTTGCCGATGGTATAGGAAAAGATAATGATAGTTTAGTAGAGGTATGTTTTTCAAAATTGTTAAATATGATTAGATATTTTCTGCTTAAATTAAAATAATACACTTGTATCACGTCAAACTGTGTTTCGGGATGACATTTTTATATCAACGTTATTGTTTTTGTATTCGTAATGACGCAATTTTTTTGATACTAGTGCTTCAAGAAAATAATTAAAAGTCAATAGATCTTGTTCATATATTTGATTTGAATGTAATTTAATATATTATTTTTACAAGATTTATGTTCCATATACATATACATTTATATAGTTACTATTCTCTGCTTGTTTCATACGAATTTCATAGTCTACAGCCTACTTTATCTATTATGTGTGTAACTTAAAATAATTGGAATAATTATTTTTGCATCAACATTAATGTACGTGCCAAATAATACGTGCAGTACACCTTCATACGCTATTGATTATTTCCTGTAAATCAAGAATTTTAATATAATGTACAAAATATATAAAATTTAGCATTAAAATTGTCGCACATATATTTAAAAATTAATTGGATTAAAGTATTTTTCAAAAATTCTTAGAATGTCAGGCCAACGTAAGATTTTACACGGAACTAGTTTCCATTTTCGCGCGTAAGACTACGTCATAAAGACAGGGGAGGGGGTATAAAAAGCGGACTTCAGACGCGCAGCGTAGACTTCCCTTAGTCATCTTACGACTGTGCTGTGAGGAGGGTGTTTTGCTCGGTGGTTTCAAATCCTTTGTGTGAAGTTGTGTGAATCTACATCAAACACGAGTTGGATACAGGCTGGTACACTTTTTACTTATTCAATAATTAGGTGAAATAGTTGAGAAAGCATGGCGAGGACAAAGAAGGGACTTTCAAAAACAAACGCCAACAAGCCAGAAACAGAACGGTTACTAACATGGATTGACGAAGTTCGCCGCAAAAGATCAAAGTGTCGCCGAATGCGCAGACGCGATTTACGGATTGAAGCAATGCTGACGTGCGCTCTTTCCAAAGCTAAAAATGATTTACGCATCCGGCGATTATCAGCAGCTTCAAAATGGCAGAAATTTAAAAAACAATGCTTGAAGAAGAAGGTAAATTATACAAATTATGAACTCTACAATGGTGAGGACACGGAAAATCCGGGATCGTCTCAACAGAATCCCCGGGAGGAGCCATCGTGTCCTGAAGTGGGCAGTTTAGACGATGTCGTGTCTAAGTTGGCAGAAATAAAAGTAACGTTACAACGCTGAAGTAGCGGGAAAAATGCAAGCGATCAGGTTTGGAAGACCTAACTGTGACAAGAGGATTTCTCGCATCGTTTTATCTACCAAATGCGTAGAGATTTCAACAACTAAATGGAATCTCGAGCGATTACGGAGCACCGTGTATTACGTCGGTGCTGCAAGAATAGAAATCGCATTACTATCTTGATGTATATATGGATATTTTTTGTTTGCAGTCTCACCGTACGAGATGGCATTGGGACAAGCGGAGGGAGTTGGTGTTTGCAGCGATGCTGAAGCGTACTGCACGCTCGAGGACCCCATGTTCTCAAGTCTCTGCGCCTTTCATTGGTTTGGTTTATATATTATATTATATGTATTGGTTTGGTAATATACGTAATAATGAGCGTTCGAGGTATGTTCGAAGAGTGTTTGAGCCGATATTTTTTATTTTCAGAAAAATATACTTTGTATGTTTTATAGTTTGAAGAAAATTTGTATAGTACATTTTAGCTTGTAGATTTAGTAGTATCGTTTCTAATATTCGCTCCATTATACTGTACGTCAAGATTTTGTATATTTGCTTAATGTGGATTAACAGTTTTGTAGACTTTAAGAAATGAAATGAAATTAATAAAATTTGGAAAATGTTTACAGTTTTTCTGCAATCTTCTAGATCATATTAATGGCAAAAATGCTTTTCTGCCCCGCATACTACACATAACGAAATTCTGTCGCAGGCAAGAGACCCGTACATGTACCCAGGCTGTTGGCCGTCATCGGCAACATTATTTGGCCTGTCTCGGTATGAGATAAGGAACGACAAGAGAGGATTGGTACGGCATAAAGAAGGGGGGAAGTGTCTTTCTTTTTAGAAAATCGTGCATGAAGTTTTCTGGCTGATGAATGGGGTGCACCCTGATCAAGTTGTACATAAACGTCTCATCACTCCGCGCTTCCGTATCTTGAAAATCCAAGCATCAACTAATTCGAAAATCGTTTGACACGCGATACTCATAGGCTTATTGTGACGAACTACAGCAAATTGTAGCAAATCTTATTTGGTGGGCTCTAATACCTTTTGTACGTTATCTGTGCTACTGTGTCTTCTCATGTCCCGAAAAGTGTTTTCGTAGCTTGTACCACCAGGTTGTATGCGAGTTGTCGAAGCACACAAGACAAGCCTCCACTGAATATCAATAAGGAGAGACTGCGCTAGGGGTAATGGCCCCCCCTAACGCCAATTCAATATTCAGGAAATATTAGGACTGGCTAGAACTAGAGAACGCGTGAAGGGGGTGCAACTGAAGTTAATTCATAAGAGAATCCTGGAGCATCCCTGTCATACGCGTCGGGTGGTCATCGTGGAGTTTTAGTCGGTAAGAGTCCGACACTACTCTGCTGTCACGCAATTACTGCAACAGCGGAGTGTCCATGAGGATTTCTCCACGTAAAAAAAAAAAAAAAAAAAAATTTGTATGTGAGTTACTCTGGCTTATCAATATGCCCTGTTCAAAGTTGGCCATGCTGAATACTGTCACAGGCGTCTATCTTCCTTAATAAGAGCTGTACGGGATAGAATAATGAGACTACCAATATGTGTACTCGTTAGTGTATTTAAAACAGATCTTGTCGCAAAACGATATCTATACAGACGTTTAGTCACAGTTTATACTGAATCGTTTGCGATCACGTTCGTTAAGTCATAATCGTCAGAAGGAGGTCAAAAGATACAAATTCGTCTTGTCTTACGGATACATGTAGCGGCGCCATTGTTTTGCCCGGAGCTTATAATTCCTTACAATACCTCTTGATATTCCGAAGCAAAACAACAACATGGTTTGCAGCAAATTCTAACTCTTTTGACGCTACAGAGCTTTTTAAGGCATGGATAAATTGAACGCATCTTTGTTGAGTCTAGATGATCCAGAATGGCGAACTACCGCAAGTAGAGCAACTAATCGAAATATTAGACATGCGACTCCTTCTTATCCACTATCGATCGAAGCGAGCGACTTACACCCGTGCAGAAATTCCACTACCTACGATCCTCTTTGACCGGAAAGGCCGCGCGAAGCATACAATCGTTAGATGTCACCGAGTTAAATTATTCGATCGCTATTGACGTTCAGAAGGAAAAATTCGACTGCCACCGTCAAGTCTGCATGCGCTACTGGGACTTGATTTTTGATTATCCGAAAATAACCAAAGAGACACCCGAAGCGATAGATGATTTTCTTGAGACGGTCAAGGTAAACCTCCAAGCGTTAGAAAAACTCGGTGAACCAGTTACCTCAAATGTCGCTCTTATAAAATTATTCACGTCGAAGCTACCCTCAGCCATCATTCGCAAATGGCAGCGCACATTGCCGGACAAGAAAATGCCGTCATATAGGCATCTGGTAGACTTTCTGAAAACACGGACGAACGGCGACAGGACAAGCTCTGCATCAACCGTGATAAAAAGGGAGTCCGATCAACACAAACGTCAGCGACCGAACGCACCGCGAAGTTACGCATTCACAAGTACACATAATACGTTGGTGTGTCCGAATTGTCAAGGACAACACGAATTATGGAATTGTGATGTCTTCAAAGCGAAGTCGCCTAAAAAACGCCTTGAAATCGCCAAGAGGGCGTCTCTATGTACCAATTGTTTAGGTAAGGGACACGCTATTACTCATTGCTCCGCCGGTTCATGTCGCATCTGCAAGCAGCGACACCATACATACCTACATCAAGACCATGGTCATAGCAAATCACGACCACGTGTAAGCCGGTCATCGAGCGGTCGATCATCGAGCGATCGATCATCCAACGGTCGATCACCGACCCCGCGATAGTCACATCGTTCGAGACGCGCATCCACGTCTCCCCGATCGTCTCCCCGATCGTCTCCGCGAACATCTCCGAAACCTGAATCTCGGTTATCGCGAACGACGGCATCGGGATCAAATATATCGTCCAGTCCTAGACGACAAGGAAAACAATGACGTCATCAAACGACCTTGTGAGGGACCGAACCACAGAAAACGGACTCATTGATCTCGCTTCCTTGTGAACCACTGCAGCACGATTTGTTAGTCACAGCGCAGGTCAACCTATTGAACAATAAAGTTCAACCATTCCGTTGTAGAGCTCTGCTAGACACCGGCTCTAGCATGAACTTTATCACCGAAAAACTCGCTGATTCGCTAATACTTAACCAACGGAAATGTTAGGTCCCAATCGGAACACTCAACACGTTATCGACAACCTCGAAACGTTACATCACGGCCACGATCACCTCCATCGACGGCACATACGAACGCACCTTGACGTTCCTAATCATACCGACAATATCGCCTTGGGTCCCAGATCAACCCGTAGATCGCTCAATAATACATATACCGAGGAATCTCCAACTAGCCGATCCAAGATTCCATAGGCTTGCGCCGATCGAAATATTGTTGAGCGCCGGACCAACGCTAGCATCACTCTGTGTCGGCCAACTTGACATCAGTCAAGCAAACGGGCCCGACTTGCGTCTGCAAAAAACGCGATTCGGATGGGTCATCGGGGAGAGCCCAACCTCGCAATCATCAGCACTCGCATTTCACGCCTCCACGGCGGCTTTACAGGCGGACCTCGCCCGTTTTTGGGAAATCGACGAATGAACGCCCACTGCACACATTTCGGAAGCGGAACGACAGTGCGAAGAACACTTTCGAAATCACGTTCAACGCACCAACGAAGGGCGATACATGGTCGCTCTCCCATTCAACGAAACAACTCCTTCGCTTGGATTCTCTAAGACAATGGCGATGAAGCGACTCATTTCCCTCTGTCGTCGATTCCAACGAGACAAACGATTCGAAGCCGACTATCGCGCCGTGATACAAGAATATGTGGAATTAGGACACATGACGAAGATTACCACGGACAACTGCACGGACGACGGATATTTTCTGCCACATCACGGTGTGATCAAAGAGTCCAGCCAAACTACAAAACTCCGAGTTGTGTTTGACGGATCTGCACCAACCACCACCGGAGTTTCATTAAACGACGTACTTCATACGGGACCGAAACTACAAGATGACTTATTCTTCATCCTTCTAAGATTTCGTTCTCATCAATACGTCATTACAGGCGATGTCGAAAAGATGTATCGACAATTTCTTGTGCGTCCAGAGGATCGAAAATTTCAACAAATTTTGTGGCGCAATTCTGATGGAGAAGTTGACACCTATCAACTTAATACAGTGACATTCGGGCTGTCAGCGGCCCCTGATCTAGCCATTCGGTGCCTCAAACAACTGGCGGACGACGGGGGACATCGGTACCCACGAGCGGCGACGGTCTTACAGCGAGACTTCTACGTCGACGATGTTCTCACTGGAGTTGATAGAAAGGTCGAGGCACGATCATTGAGAACGGAGCTCACGGAACTGCTTAAACTAGCCGGCTTAAACATTCGAAAATGGGCATCGAACGACCGGGAACTGCTACGAGGACTTTCCGAGCAGGACATAAACGACAAGCTGCTACTAGGCGAATCGCAAACCTTCAAAACTCTGGGTGTGGTTTGGAATTCCTTTGACGATTCGATCCTATATTCCGTAAAAATTAATTCCACCGCCTCTCGAATCACGAAGAGAACAATCAGCTCCGAAATCGCCAAGATCTACGACCCCCTCGGATTATTGGCACCAGTGATCGTCCGAGCTAAGATGCTGCTCCAACGACTCTGGACTTTAAAAATTGATTGGGACGAATCTCTACCAGCTGACGTGCACACGGAATGGAGCAAATATTATGCACAGCTGCCATTATTGAATAACGTGAAGTTTCCACGTAAAACGATAATCAAGGCTGCAGCGGAAATGAATTACACGGGTTCTGTGACGCTAGCGAAAGGGCTTATGGGGCATGCGTTTACCTTCGCATCATCACTCCGGATGGTCATGTCTGGACACGACTCCTCACTGCAAAATCAAAGGTGGCTCCACTGAAATCACAAACCATTCCAAGGCTGGAACTGAGTGGAGCACTTCTTCTCGCATCATTGGCCACCACAGTCCTTCAAGCTTTACCTAGCAACATTTCTCGGACTGTTTACTGGACGGATTCTACAATCGTACTTCATTGGATCAATACATCACCCCATACGCTGAAAACCTTTGTCGCTAATCGTGTGACAGAAATTCAGCAGAAGACTCACACCTCAGATTGGCGTCACATTCCCACTGCCGATAACCCTGCAGATCTCATATCTCGAGGCCAATCACCCGAAGATTTCCTGCGACCAACCATTTGGCAACATGGTCCGGAATGGCTCCAACAACCAGAAAGATACTGGCCGACGTGGAACCCAGTACCATTAACTGAAATATCAGAGCAGAAGAAAGCAACATGTCTGGCCGTGACTCCCGCTGACCACAGTCTACTGGAGAGATTTTCTTCTTGGCCCAAGCTGATTAGAACTACCACTCGTTGCCTCCGATGGAGACAAAAACAGGATCGAGGGAGACCTCCAACCACACATGATTTAACCAATGCGCATAACAAATTGATCAAACTGTTACAACTCTGTTATTTTTCAGATGAAATCCGCACTCTCCGAACAGATCGAAATTCTGCAGTGAAGGGGAAGCTGCAACGACTCAATCCATTTCTCGACAAAGACGGGATGTTGCGAGTCGGAGGCCGACTCAGTCACTCATCAATGCCGTTCAGTCAGAAACACCCACTCATTCTACCCAAATCCTAAGTCACAGCGCTCATAATCGAGCATGAACACCTCATCAATGTCCACTCCGGAACTCAAGCTACCTTATACGCCTTAAGAAGATCTTATTGGCCTATCGACGGCCGTAGTCAAGTTTGGAGCACGCTGAAGAAGTGCGTCCGTTGCTGCCGAGCTACTCCACCTCCAGTGGATTACGTAATGGGCGACCTCCCAGCTGCACGGATAACGGAATCTCGACCGTTTACCAACGTCGGAATAGATTATTGCGGACCGTTTTACATCAAAGAACGAAAGGATCGCAACCGACGCAAAACTAAGGTATATGTAGCAATCTTTATATGTCTTGCAGTCAAAGCAGTCCACATCGAGCTGGTCAGCGACCTCACTAGCGAGGCCTTCATTGCTGCTCTGCGAAGATTCATCGCTCGCCGAGGATTCTGTGTGACAATTTACTCCGACAACGGTACCAACTTCGTTGGCGCCAACAATGAATTACGAGAGCTCCGAAATCTCCTGCAATCCGACGATCATAAGGTAAAGGTTCAGTCCTTTTTAGCCGACCGACGGATCGAATGGCTCTTCATTCCTCCCAACTCACCTCACTTCGGAGGGCTATGGGAAGCTGCAGTGAAGACCTTCAAACGACATTTCAGGCGTGTCGCAGGTAACGAGCTCTTTACATTCGAAAATTTAAATACACTTATCATTGAAATCGAGTCTATGACTCCAGTATCATCTGATCCATTACAACACAGGCTGGGGATACATGGGAGGCAGACGTAGAGAGGACGGAGCTGCGAGCGTAATCGAAATCTCCGGCAAACTGGAGAGCCTGGGCAAGGGAGGTAACCAGAATGGAGGACTAGTGCCTGTGAGCGCAAAACGGGTGTGGATGCGGGTAGTCCGGCTTGGACAAGGAGGAGTTAAAGCAAAGCATACCAAGTGTGAGGTTAGGACGGTGGAGTAGCCATATTAGGACGCGTGACAACAGCGCCGCTACACGGGCTACCTGAGGAACTACCCAGACGCAGCCATATTGGCGCGTGCGCCGAAGCGCGTTGCGCGGGCCACTTGAAAGTGACAGCAACTGGCAGAGTGGCAAGTGCTGACCGAGCGACATTTCCTGCCCAACGGGGAAACGGACGCAACCATGGCGAAAGAGAAGGAGGTAGAGGAAAACGCTAGGGGACGGAGGGAAACGGAACTGGCTGCGGAGCCGCCGCACGTTAGCACCTGGAGCGTGACGAATGCGATGCCGCCAAAGGAGGGACCCTCCCGCTTCACGCTGTACAAGGAGGGAATATGAGGAAACAACAGAGGAGGAGGAAACCCCCGCCAGAGAAGCACCCCGAGCGAAGAGAAAGAAGGCCAACGAATCCCCCGAACTCCCCGCGGACCCGGCTGAAGAAATGAGAACAGCCACAACGGCGGACATAGGTGCCAAACTGATTCGCCGGGCCGCCGAGGTGGCCAAGGCTGCCCAGGCACCCCGCAGCCACAAGGGCACGCAGGGGAAAACCCTGAAGGAGGCGGCGAGAACCATCACCGCGGCCGTGACAGAGATAGTGAGGAGAACGGACCCTGTCACCGACGTACTCGCTATAGCGCAAGGACGCATAGCAACACTGGAGGCGGCGGTAGAGGCACTCCGAAAAGAGCCGGCCTCGCGCCCCACCGCGGATGAGAGCAGCTACAGGGCGCGTCTCGCTGCAGTCGAGCACCATGTAGAGGAGATGAGGTCCTTGCTGCACCGACTGGAGGAACAACTGCAGGGAACAGAAAAAGGAGAAGGAAAGGAGGTCGCCCCTGCCGCGAACACGAGAGGGATGGAGCCTGGAGCCCCAAGCGCCCCAGCGCTCAAGGGAGGCCGAACGGCTGTCACCGAATGGCAGACCGTCGGAAGGAAAAGAAGAGGAATGAAGAAGGAGGCAGGGAAGAAGCAGCCGGCGAAGCTGATCCCCGAGACAGGGGCGGAGGGCCAGAGGAAAACTCCGGAGAGAGGATTGGAGAACGCACGAAGAGGGGGAGGCAGGGGGCCCCTCCCGCGCGCACCGCGAACGTCAGCGGTAACAATCACCCTGACGGACAAATCGAGCCAATCCTACGCGGAAGTGGTGGCTGCGGCCAAGGACAGTGTCTCCCTGACCGATCTCGGCATCAACACGATGAGGATGCGGAAGACCATCACCGGAGGTGTCATCTTAGAGGTCCCTGAGGACCAGGGAAGGGAGAAGGCCGCAGCGCTCGCAGCACAGCTGACGCGGGCTCTGGACCCGAACGAGGTCCGCGTGGCGACCCCCTTCCGAGCCGCGGAGGCAAGGGTGTCCCTGATAGACATAGCGGCCACCAAGGCGGAAATCCAGAACACCCTGGCGAGGGAGAGCGCCTGCAAGCCGGAGGACATCCGGCTGAGAGAAATCCGCCCCGCCCGGAACGGACTTGGCACCGTATGGATACGAGGCCCTGCCAGTGCAGTGAGGAAACTGGCCCAGGCTGGAAAGGTCGCCATAGGCTGGTCGACGGCGAAGGTCGAAGCCATCGAACGGAGACCGTTACAGTGCTAGAGGTGCCTTGGGATAGGACACACGGGGAAGACCTGCACCGCCAAGGAGGACAAGGGGCACCTGTGCTTCAGATGCGGCGAACCAGAGCACCAGGCGACAGCATGCACTACTGCGAGCCCGAAATGCCTGCTCTGCGAGGCGCTTGGAGCACCGTCGGTGCACAGGATGGGGGGACCGGCCTGCGCCCCCTCGAAGAAAGGCTGCAAGAGGCAGCGCGAAAGGCTCCCCGTCGCAAAGCGACCCTAAGAGCGCGAACAAGGAGGTAGGCACGGAGGAAGCCACAAACAAGGAAAGAACACCAAAGAATTGAGAATGCGCATCCTCCAGACTAACCTGGGAAGGTCAAGGCGAGCACAATACCTGCTCCACCAAACCATCCGGGAGAGCACGGTCGCCCTAGCGGTGGTGGCGGAACCATACAGAGTTCTGGATGCCCCGGAGTGGGTCGGAGACACGGACGGAATGGTTGCCGTCACCTGGACATCAACGCCCGGGGCGTACGCCCACGGAGCCCTGCTGGAACGCGGCAACGGGTATGCCGCGGTCGAGTGGGCAGGGATGATGGTGGTGGGGGTGTACGTGTCACCTAACAGCGGACGGGCAGCGTTCGAAGAATTCCTAGACGGAGTTGGCGACTGCGTCAGGCGACGACTCCCCCGACAAGTGCTCGTCCTGGGAGACTTCAACGCACACTCCACGGAATGGGGGAACGCCAGGACCAACGCGAGCGGCCGCATGCTATCAAACTGGGCCGCGGGACTTGGACTTCTGTTAGTGAACAGGGGCTCGACCAGTACCTGCGTGACGTGCAGAGGGAGCTCCATTGTTGACATAACATGGGCCTCCCCCGAGGCATTCAGGCGGATCTCAGGCTGGAGAGTGGCCGAAGGGGTCGAGACGCTGTCGGACCACCTCTACATATTCATGGAGGTGGACGCACCTGGACCTGGAATGCCGACGACAAACGACGGGCGCGGCCCGCCGAGGGGGAGACACGCTCGCCCACCACCTAGATGGAAAATAAAGGAGAGGAATGAAGATCTACTCCAGGCGGCTGCTATAGCAACAGCTTGGAGCTGGGAGGCCTCAACAACGACGACCGAAGCAGACGTGGAAGAGGAGGCCGAGAACCTCCGCCAAGCCATGATAGCAATCTGCGACGCATCCATGCCACGAGCCACACCGGGCACGGTGCGAAGCAGAGCAGTTTACTGGTGGAACCCCGACATCGCGGAACTGAGGACGAGATGTGTCCGGGCTCGAAGACAGTACCTAAGGGCCCGCCGCTGGCGACGACGCGACGAAGAAGAAGTCTCCTTGCGCTACCGGACGTACCGCGCGCTACGGCGCTCGCTACAAAGGGAAATTAAAAAAGCGAAGGACCGTGCCTGGTCCGAACTGGTCGAAACAGTCGAGTCGGACCCATGGGGGAGGCCATACAGGACGGTGACACAGAAACTACGCGCGAAGGACCCCCTGACTACGGCGGAAATGGAACCTGCGCTGCTGACGCGGATCACCGGAACGCTCTTTCCCCCACAAGAAAACAGAGCGGCGGAACGGCCACGGGAAACGACACGACCGCTGGAATGGAGGGACGACTGGGAAGTCACGGAGGAGGAGATATGTGAGGCAACCAGAAGAATGTCCGCCCGCAACGTGGCACCGGGCCCGGACGGAATCCCTGGCCGGATCTGGGGGGAAGTGATGGGGGTCACGGCTCCCAGACTCCGGCACCTCTTCACAAGATGCCTGAGGGAGGGAGTCTACCTCCGGGCGTGGCGGACGGCGAGGCTGGTCCTGCTCCATAAAGAGGGCCGACCGACGACCTCGCCGTCAGCGTACCGGCCGATATGCCTACTGGACGAGGTCGGCAAACTACTCGAGAGGGTAGTCGCCGCCCGGTTGGAACGACACATAGCGGGCCAAGTGCCAGGTTTGCACGAAAGCCAGTACGGCTTCCGGAAGGGGCGCTCGAGGATTGACGCGGTCAGACGCGTACGAGCGATTGCGGAGGACATGGTCTCCCGGAAAGGCGTGGCGCTGGCGGTTTCCCTGGACATCGTCAATGCGTTCAACACCATGCCATGGGACAGGATTGTGACGGCCCTGGAGCACTTCGAGGTTCCCAGCTACCTCGTCCGATTGATACGAGCCTACCTCGACGACAGGTGGGTGTGTTACACCAGTAAGGAAGGAGAGGAAAAGCGATCCGTTGAGCGTGGCGTCCCGCAGGGCTCGGTGCTGGGCCCCATACTATGGAACGTTGCGTACGACGAGGTACTACGATGCCCGCTACCCCCAGGCGCGGCCATAGTATGCTATGCGGACGACACCCTAATCCTGGTCGAGGGTCGTGGCTGGCACGAGACGCTGCGCATTGGCGGAATCGCAACGGCCTGTGCGACCCGTGCCGTGAACGAACTGGGCCTGAGAGTCTCCCCTGCGAAGTCGGAGGCCACCTGGTTCTTTGACAGGAAGAGGCGAGGGACACCACCGCCCGGCCTATGCATAAACATGGCAGGTAAAACCGTCCGGGTGGGATCACAGATGAAGTATCTGGGACTCACCCTCGACAGCCAGTGGACGTTCGAGCCACACTTCGACTCACTGATCCCGAAGGTGTCAGCGGCTGCCAATGCCCTGTGCGGTCTACTACCGAACATCGGCGGGGCCGGAGACGCGGTGCGCCGACTTTACGAGGGCGTCGTTCGGTCACGAGTGATGTATGTGGGGGCCCCAGTATGGGCGGACGACCTGATGGCAAGCCGTCGCAGCATTCTGCTCCTGAGAAGACTGCACAGAATGACCGCCATCAGAATCATTAGGGGATACCGGACGGTGTCGCACGCGTCGGCGTCCACCCTAGCCGCGTCCCCCCCCGTGGGAGCTGCGGGCGCTGGCGCTCAAAAAGAGATACACCCGCCGGAGAGAATGGCCCCGGGAGAAGACCCCACCGAGCAGGCGGCTTCAAACGACACAGGAACCGTCGAAGAGGACACATGGAACCTGTGGCGATCCCAACTGATCAACGGGAGAAGCGAACACCGAGGCGCGGATGCGGGAATACCAAACTGGGAGGCATGGAGGAGCCGCCACGGCCTCCCACTCACATTCAGGATGACACAAGTACTCACCGGACACGGCGTGTTCGGCGAGTTCCTGAAGAGAAAACGGCGAGATACGACAGACATCTGCCACCACTGCGGAGAGGGCAGGGACACAGCGCAGCACACCCTGGAGCTCTGTCCGGCGTGGGAGCTGCTCCGCTACACCCTGTGGCACGCCGTAGGAGAAACGTTGACCCCCTCAGCGATTGTGGAAGCGATGTTGAGAGGGTCACAGGAATACGAGACCGTCCGCCTCTTCTGCGAGCGAGTTATGCTCGCGAAGGAGCGAGCGGAAAGGGAGAGAAAGAAAAACTCTCAACCCTGCAGGATAAGACGATGGAGAAGGATGGCAGTCAGACGACCCAGAGCCGCCCCGCCTCCACCCCAACGGACTACGACCAGAAGAAGTGACAGCACTAGGAGCAACGACATCCACCTAACGCCTACTCAATAGCTGGCTCGAACTAGAGAACGCGTGAAGTGGGTGCAAATGAAGTTAATTCATAAGAGAATCCTGGAGCATCCCTGTCATACGCGTCGGGTGGTCATCGTGGAGCTTTAGTCGGTAAGAGTCCGACACTACTCTGCTGTTACGCAATTACTGGAACAGCGGAGTGTCCATGAGGATTTCTCCACGTAAAAAAAAAAAAAAAAAATTTGTATGTGAGTTACTCTGGCTTATCAATATGCCCTGTTCAAAGTTGGCCAAGCTGAATACTGTCACAGGCCTCTATCTTCCTTAATAAGAGCTGTAGGGGATCGAATAATGAGACTACCAATATGTGTACTCGTTAGTGAATTTGAAACAGATCTTGTCGCGAACAGATCTTGTTCGTTTATTCATTATCGTCAGAAGAAGGCCAAAAGATACAAATTCGTCTTGTTTTACGGTTACATGTAGCGGCACCATTGTTTTGCCCGGAGCTTATAATTCCTTACAATACCTCTTGATATTCCGAAGCAAAACAACAACATGGTTTGAAGCAAATTCTAACTATTGTGCCGCTACAGAGCGTTTTAAGGCATGGATAAATTGAATGCATCTTTGTTGAGTCTAGATGATCCAGAATGGCGAACTACCGCAAGTAGAGCAACTAATCGAAATACTAGACATGCACATATACGTAATATGTTTAACATGGATAGGAAATTGTTTTGAAATTTAACAATCATTGCAATAATTACATCGGTTCGGAAGTCGTGTTACTAGATACTTATTGTAATATCGTAAAGTAATTCGAATTAGAAATCAGTTGAAAATAGAAAAACCGTGTACGTCGTGTTTCTGTGGTTCGTTTACATTTAAGAGTGCCTACGTGACTAAAGGCATGTAGTTGGTAGTTCTTACATAGGTATGAGGGAAACAATAGACAACGTTAGAAGAAGGACGGTTTCGCTACGCAAGGCGAGTCGAAAAGTGTGCGTGTTGCGAGAATCAGAGCTAATTGAGTCGTCGAAGAGTAGAGTCGTTAGAGGTATCGAGTCGTCGAAGAGTAGAGTTGTGAGAATTGATAGAGTTGTTAGAGAGAGAGAGTGTGTGTGTGTGTGTAGATTCGTTGTGACGAGAGTGGTCAAATAACTGTAAAGTTATTTGATATAGATACGAGTATTGCATTTAGTTTCCGTTAAATAAATATCGTTTCCTGTCCAATTTATATATGTATATTCAATTTAATATTAATAAGTTGCAAGTAATCGGGAAAAAATTTCTATCCTTATTTTCCGATATTACATTATTTTCACAGATTTCAATTCACTTATCCATTGATTGATATTAGGACAAATGAGGAACTTCGCATCTTGTTAGATTAACAAATAAAATGTATTGTTCCTGATAAATGGTATGCAGAATAGTATTGGAAATAAAAGACTGGTTTATATTACAGTTCAAGTGACTGATAGTAGGAAAGCAGTGATGGAAAGTGAGGCAACGTATTATAAAATTGAATCCCTAATTATAGCATCTAGATAGTATTTTGAGTGTGGACGGAGGACAAAATTATGACCTAGCCGGTCGACTTGCAACCATAAAGCGCGAACTCGATGAATACGAAGCGTCTGGGAAGGCAAACAGAATCTTCCTAACATCTTGCCGCAGCTCGTTCGATGAACTTTGGAGGAGGATACTCGCGGTTCAAGAAGAGTTAGATGGGTTAGATGAGGGGGAAGATGCGCGTGTAGCTTCGTTGTCGCAAGAGCATCGGGAGCTTGACGTGCGGTTCCTAGGTCTCTTTGAGCAAATGTCAGCAACAACCCCGTCGACAACAAAAACAGGCGAGACATGCCGGAAACCAGAGCCGACCACCTTTCCAGAGGTCCGCGTGCCCCAATTCGACGGTGCCCTCGAGAACTGAACCTATTTCTACGACACGTTCTCATCCATAGTGGACCGTAACGAAAGTTTGCCGAATATCCAAAAGTTCCAGCATCTACGCTCATCTATAACTGGACGGGCCGCACAGAGTATCCAGTCATTAGTACTCACAGAGGCCAACTATCCCATCGCGCTTGACACACTGACGGATAAGTTCAATTGCCCCCTCCAAATCTGCATGCGCCATTGGAATTTGATGCGCAACTATCCGGAAATCAAAAAGGAAACTCCAGAAGCCCTAGAGGATTTTTTGGAAACCATCAGCGTAAATCTAAAGGCGCTCGAACACCTAAAAGGGCCCGTCACATCAAATATAGCGATTATCGAATTGATCGCGTCGAAATTGCCCTCGTCCAGCCTGCGTAAATGGCAACGCACACTGCCCCGCCAGCAGGTGCCATCCTATCAGCATCTGATACACTTTCTCAAAACACGGGCGAACGGGACTCAATTCCTCTCTAAAGCGAAGGAATCAAAAGAGTCAATCCACAAACACCACAGTCAGCGAACAAGCATACCGCATGGGCGAACCCTTGCTACAACCAGCAGAACGGTAGTGTGTCCGACCTGCAACGGACCTCACGATATCAGACACTGTAAAATCTTCAAGGCCAAATCATCGACCAAACGTTTTCAGATCGTGAAGAAGGCATCGTTGTGTATAAATTGCCTAGGCAGAGGACATTCGCCGACACAGAGTACATCGGGTTCGTGTCGTATCTGCGGTCACCGACACCATACTTACCTACACCGCGAACAAACCCAGGTAGACTCACGGTCGTCGAGCGGTCGATCTTCGAGCGGTCGATCGTCGAGCGGTCGATCGGCAAGCGATTGGTCGCCGAGCAGTCGGTCGTCGGACAGTCGCTCATCGAGCGGTCGGACGTCGGGCAGTCGCGCACCGAGCGGTCGGTCGTCGGGTAGTCGTTCATCACACAAGCGAGCCTCCACCGAACAATCACCATCTGGATCATCGAAATCGCGGTCGTCCCACAAGTCGAGACGAACATCCGACACTTCACGGAAACATACATCTTCAGCTAGAAGAGGTACGAAAGGGCATGCCTCGTATGAGTCACGCTCAGCCCGGATCAAGAACACCACCCCTACCTCCTCGTCCAAGTCCCAACCGGGGCAAAACTGACTGTCCGAGACTACGACAGCAAGGGAGATCGGACTAACAAACACATCTCCCCACAGCCCTCTGCATCATGATCTGCTGGCCACAGCACAGATCAAGGTTTTGAACAAACAGGTACAACCAATCCGAGCCCGAGCCTTACTCGACACTGGGACGAGCATGAACTTCATGACCGACAAGCTCGCGAATTCCCTCGGTATAAAACAAAGGAGATGTGCGATCCAGATCGGAGCCCTCGACAATTTGAGCACAACGGCAAAACGATACACCACGGCCACAATCACGTCGACGGACGGCAAGTATAAGAAAACATTGAGATTTCTTGTTATCCCGGCCATGTCGACTTTCATACCAAGCGAGCCCATCGACCCCTCGAGTCTGGGATTACCCAGAAATATTCAATTAGCCGATCCACAATTCCATTGCCCAGCCCCGATCGATGTCTTACTTAGTACCGGATCAACATTTGCGTCGCTGTGCATAGGGCAGGTCAATCTGGCGCAACCAGGCGAACCTGAACTACGTCTACAAAAAACACGGCTCGGCTGGGTAATCGGGGGGAGTCCAACGTCCCAAACCGCGATAAATACGTTCCACGCAACCACAACGGCTCTGCAAGGGGACCTCGCACGGTTTTGGGAGATCGACGAGGGACCGGCCACTACTCATCTTTCGGAATCTGAACGACTATGTGAAGAACATTTCCGAAACCATGTCCGACGAACCAAGGAAGGCAGATACATCGTTGCATTATCATTCAACGAAAAGCTTTCCTCACTAGGGTCATCGAAGGCCGCTGCAATGAGCAGGCTCGCCTCTCTTCATCGTCGATTCCAACGCGACAAACAATATGAAACCGCGTATAGTGCTGTGATCCAAGAATATTTAGACTTGGGTCAATGACGAAGATCAACACGGATCACGCCACCGGCTACGGATATTATTTACCACATCACGGCGTGATCAAGGAATCGAGCGACACCACCAAGCTCCGGGTTGTGTTCGACGGCTCAGCATCAAGTACCACGGGAGTGTCTCTAAACGACGCCCTTCATACGGACCCGAAATTACAAGAAGACCTGAGAAACATCCTATTGAGATTCCGGTCATTTCAATATGTCCTTACCGGCGACATCGAGAAAATGTACCGTCAATTCATCCTACGTCCAGAAGATCGTCCTTATCAAAAGATTCTGTGGCGTGCCGACAACGGAGAGATCGAAACATACCGACTCAACACCGTAACGTTCGGTCTATCCGCAGCCCCGTATCTGGCCATCCGATGTCTCAAACAGTTGGCAGAAGACGAGGGACCTTGATTTCCGAGAGCAGCGCAGATCCTGCGGCGAGACTTCTATGTCGACGATGCGTTGACCGGAGCCGATACGAAGGACGAAGCCTTATCAGTCAGGAATGATCTCACGAAATTACTTAAGCTAGCCGGTCTAAATATCCGCAAATGGGCATCAAACGATCGGGATCTGCTACGAGGGCTACCTGAAGAAGACACCAACCAGAAATTACATCTCGGTGAGTCATCCACGTTAAAAACACTCGGCGTCTTTTGGGATTCAGCCGACGATGCCATACTCTATTCGGTCAAGACGATCAGTGACACTTCCCGAGTCACAAAGCGATCAATCAGTTCAGTCATCGCACAAATCTATGATCCACTAGGATTGCTCGCGCCGGTAATCGTTCGAGCAAAAATGATTTTGCAACAAGTCTGGACATTGAAGGTAGATCGAGACGAATCCCTTCCGACAGACGTACACACAGAATGGATCAAATACCACACCCAATTGCCGTTGTTAAATGTGGTAAGGTTCCCTCGGAAGACCATCATTGAATCCGCAACGAAAATTGAGCTACGCGGATTCTGTGACGCTAGCGAAAGGGCATATGGGGCGTGCGTCTACGTGCGGACGACGGACCGAAAGAACAATATTTGGACTCGACTCCTCACGGCGCGGTCGAAGGTAGCGCCGCTCAAATCGCTTTCCATACCACGTCTCGAATTAAGCTCGAATTAACTTATTTTGACGTTCTTGATTTCGTCAATACGACAGGCCCTGGCGACCAAGATATCGCGGATAGAATACTGGACTGACTCCACCATCGTGCTCCATTGGATCAGTTCTTCGTCGCACACCTTGAAAACATTTGTGGCGAATCGAGTCGCTGAGATACAGACCAAGACCAATACCTCCGACTGGCGTCATGTGCCTACCGACGATAATCCAGCGGATCTCATCTCCCGAGGCCAGACGCCCAAGGAATTCCTATGTCCGTCCATTTGGAAAAACGATCCAAGGTGGCTCCTGCAAAGCGAAAACTATTGGCCGGTCTGGAGCCCGACACCGGTAGTCGACCTCCCGGAGCAAAAGAAGACGATCTGTCTGAGGACGAATATTAGCGACAACACACTCCGCCATCGTTACTCGTCTTGGCCAAGACTAATAAGAATCGTCGCCCGGTGTCTTCGATGGAGACATAAGCAACACCTATCTGCCCATCTCACCACAGACGAACTGACTGCAGCGCACAACAGACTAATAAAAATATTACAATCCAGTCGTTTCGCGCCTGAAATTCGGATCCTCCAGAAAAATCGAAGCGAGGATGTTGGAGGGAAACTACAGCCATTAAACCCCTTCCTCGACGAAGATGGGCTACTCCGGGTAAGAGGACGACTAACCAACTCCGCCATACCCTTCAGCCAAAACACCCGATCATCCTACCGAAATCCCCGGTGACAGAGCTAATTATAGAGCAAGAGCACCGGAACAATCATCACACAGGGACACAAGCTACACTATACGCGGTGAGACTGCGCTATTGGCCGATCGACGGTCGTAGCCAGGTATGGCGCACTCTCAGAAGGTGCGTCCGATGCTGCAGAGCCAACCCTCCACCAGTGGAATACTTGATGGGTGATTTGCCAGAGGCGCGTATTACCGAATCGCGGCCGTTCACGAACGTCGGAATCGACTACTGCGGCCCATTCTACATCAAGGAGAGGAGGGACCGCAACCGACGTAAAATCAAGACGTACGCCGCCATATTCGTTTGTCTGGCGACAAAGGCGGTCCACGTAGAGTTAGTCAGCGACCTAACCACCGACGCCTTCTTGGCCGCGCTACGCCGTTTCATCTCGCGGCGAGGATACTGCGCAACGATCCTCACCGACAACGGCACCAATTTCGTCGGGGCTAATCGGCAGCTGCAAGAACTCCGGACCCTATTGCAGTCCGACGACCACCAGGATAGGGTACAGAATTTTCTCGCCGACCGACAAATACAATGGCGTTTTAATCCTCCGAACTCACCACATTTTGGCGGCTTATGGGAAGCCGCGGTTAAAGCGTTCAAACGCCATCTCATCCGCGTGGTCGGCACGGAGCTCCTGACCTTTGAGCACCTCAACACCCTTGTGATCGAAATTGAAGCCATTCTCAATTCACGCCCACTGACTCCCATCTCATCCGATCCGAAAGATCCTCCTGTCCTCACTCCCGGACATTTTCTGATCGGTAACACACTAACCAGTTTACGGGAGCGTGATTTCAGGACAGTTCCATCAGGCCGGCTATCCAGTTGGCAGCGCATTCACCAGATTAAGCAGCACTGCTGGAGCAGATGGTATCGAGAATACCTAAATGAGCTAACCCGCCGCAACAAATGGGACAAGGGCAAACATAACATTCGTGAAGGCACCGTAGTAATCCTCAGGGAGGATAACGTACCCTCTATGCAGTGGCCTTTGGGCCGCGTAATCAAGATCCATCCAGGAGCCGACGGAATCATCCGGACCGCTACCGCGCAGGCGGCAACAAGCATCCTCGACTGCGGTGTCAAAAGACTGGTCCCCTTGCCCATCCACCCAGATCCAGACGAGGCCGAACGTCCACACGGAGCGAAGGAGGTCACCAACGACACACCTGACTCCACAGCCAGAATTTGATCGGTGCCCTCTCAACGGGGGGAGGATGTTACGCCGCCTAAAACATCTGCACGCCAGCCCGGGCGACCGGACAACAACCGACCTGCGTAACGTCACTTCGATCCTCAATAAACTTAAGGACCCACCATAACTTTCATTTCCCTGTATTGTTTCGCCCTGTGTCTTCAACCCGTTTGTCTTGAAGAATTTCTAAAGCTTAAAAATATTCTCGAGACACAGTCGGTTTTTAGAGAGGTCCTTGGGTTTATTAGTCGCACTTAAAACACGGAGAAAGCGGGTATGCACCCATTAGGAAAATCCGAATAGCCCTGTAATAAAACAAGCTAGGTTTTTCTCACGCTCACAGTCATCTATCCACCACGATGGTTGTTTCGATCGTTCGCGGAGAGACGCGATCGCGAGATATCACGTCAACGAGAGTTGTAAGTTCCCGTTACGATTAAATAATCGACGCCACGAACTGATCGATTCCCTTATTTCGATTAGGATAATAAGGGTAGTTCAATGAATTCCACAGAATTAACACAAATAAATTAACGTTTATTTTAACAAATTATCAACTAGGAAGACATAAAGAGAACAACAAAAAGAAATGTAACTGCGTTTTGCTTGTTAAGTAATGCGCGATATAAGAGATGTGTTGATGGTTCGGCTTCTCGAAGAGTTCTGCTCGCCTTTCGATTTTTCCCGCTTTTTATGGAAGGCGACCCCCACTACGTTCGGACCACGCCACATTCTTTTACGCGAGGTAAAATAACGGCCACGAATCGACGTTTCTGGAGGTCGCGCTGCTTAATGAACCATGCGCTTGCCACTACAATGTTTGTTTGCCGGGCAGCCGCGACGATCCGTCTGCGACATTATAGTGCCGCGAACGACAGTTAAGAATATGATCTATGGTAAGCCGCATGGCGTAACATTCTCCCCCCGTTGAGAGGGTACCGATCAAGTTAGGTTGAAGTTCCCATCTTAGTTCGTCTCGGTGGCTAGTTTTTCGGGTTTCTCTAAATCGGGTTGAATTGGCAGTGGGACAAGCCTTTTGACGGCCCGATCCAAAACGCTCTTTGCCGTCTGAACTGTAGCTGTCCGGATGACACCATCGGCGCCTGGATGAACCTTGATAACTCGGCCCAGAGGCCAATGCATGGAGGGAACGTTGTCCTCTCTGAGGATGACGATTGTGCCCTTTTGGATGCTGTGTCCACCCTTGCTCCACTTATTGCGGTTGGTTAGCTCGTTCAAATACTCCTTATGCCAGCGGTTCCAAAAATGCTGTTTAAGCTGTTGGATATGCTGCCATCTGGAGAGTCGGTTCGATGGAATGTCTCTGAAATCTCGATCACGTAAGCACATTAGTGAATCGCCAATGAGGAAATGTCCGGGAGTGAGGACTAGGAGATCATTTGGATCGGTGGAGATAAGAGTTAGCGGGCGGGAATTGAGGACTGCTTCTATTTCTATGATAAGAATATTCAATTGTTCAGAGGTGAGTAACTCGTTGCCGGCTACACGCCTGAGGTGGCGTTTAAATGACTTCACCGCTGCTTCCCACAGCCCACCGAAATGCGGTGAATGAGGGGGAATGAAGCGCCATTCGATTTGTTTGTCGGCTAAAAATGCGGTTACTTTTTCTTTGTGATCGTCCGATTGTAATAAATCATGAAGCTCTCGTAATTCGTTGCTTGCTCCTCTGAAGTTGGTGCCGTTATCAGAATGGATGGTGGAGCAATACCCTCGTCGAGCGATAAATCTGCGAAGAGCGGCGATGAAGGCTTCGCTAGTGAGATCGTCAACAAGCTCGATGTGTACCGCTTTAATTGCTAGGCATACGAAAATGGCTACGTATACCTTTATCTGACGACGGTTACGATCTCGTTTTTCTTTGATGTGGAACGGCCCGCAGTAATCGACGCCGACGTTTGTGAATGGGCGAGATTCCGTTACTCGCGCCTCCGGCAGATTACCCATCACGTATTCTACCGGCGGTGGTTGAGCGCGGCAGCAGCGGACGCAGCCTTTGATCGCCCGCCATACTTGACTTCGACCGTCGACGGGCCAGTATCTTTGTCTTACTGCGTATAATGTAGCCTGCGTTCCGGAGTGCATGTGGATCTTGTGCTCGTGTTCTATGATGCGTGTTGTAACGGATGACTTAGGTAATACTATGGGATGTTTCTGGGCGAAGGTCATCGACGAATGACTGAGTCGACCCCCGACTCGCAATATTCCTTCCTTGTCTATGAATGGATTGAGTCGCGTGAGCTTACCCTTTATCGCCGCGTTCCGATCTTTTTGGAGTGTACGAATTTCCTCGGAGAGATGGATGTTTTGCAACAATTTTATCAGCTTATTGTGCGTTATGCGTAATTCGGTAACGGTTAGGGGTGCCGCTCGGTTCTTTTTCTGTTTCCAACGGAGGCAACGAGCTATGATTCGTATCAACTTGGGCCAGGATGAATACCTTTGCAACAAACTGTAATCGGAGGGGTTTGCGGACAGACAAATCGCCCCTTTCTGCTCCGGTAGTTCAATTTGCGGTGTTAGATCCCATGTCGGCCAATAGCCTTCCGACTGGTAGAGCCATGCAGGACCGTGCTGCCAGATGGTTGGGCGCAGAAACTCTTCGGGTGTTTGGCCGCGTGATATTAAGTCCGCCGGATTGTCGTCGGTAGGAACGTGGCGCCAATCGCGGATGCTGGTTTTTGTTTGAATTTCGGAGACTCTGTTAGCGACGAATGTTTTAAGGGTGTGAGGTGATGTATTGAGCCAATGGAGGACGATAGTGGAATCGGTCCAATAGATAGTTCGAGTAATTTTATGTGATAGGGCTTGTTGTACTGTCGACATCAGGGACGTAAGAAGGAGTGCTCCGCTCAGCTCGAGCCGAGGAATGGTCTGGCACTTGAGGGGGGCGACTTTCGATTTTGCGGTTAAAAGTTGGGTCCAAACACGGCCGTTGGTGTTAAGGGTTCGGAGATAAACACAGGCTCCGTAAGCCTTTTCGCTGGCATCGCAGAAACCATGCAGTTCAATTTCTATTGCGGACTCGATTATTGCCTTGCGTGGGAACCTGACGTTGTTTAATAAGGGTAATTGGGCATAGTACCTTTCCCACTCTATATGTAACTCGATCGGAAGTGATTCATCCCAATCGATTTTCGACG